>NC_043980.1:32488682-32563682 GCF_902150065.1 Myripristis murdjan
ATAATGACCATGAAATAGTGTGATTTTTTTTTTTTTTTTAAATAAAGCCAAACTATAACATAATTTTGTTAAAATAATGTTTTGTGCAGGATGACATGGACCACAAATAACCAATTTGCATTTGAAATATGTTTTGCCACTTTCTGCACTCAACATATGCATATAACCGATAACTGGAAAAAGTGGCATAGATGTCAGGTTTTAGTATTATTACAATTGCAGTCAACCATAGTCAAAGTACAAAAAAAGGCAGGCTCATTTGATTCATCCCACTCACCTGTTCCCTCTCACGCACCTGGTCTGCATCTCCAATTATCTCCACCCTGCTACAGTATATTACCCCGGTTCAGGCCAGTTTGTTGTTTGCCATGCGTGGTAACTACTCGGCTCCTTGGAAAGCGTTGTCTAGATCTGTTACTCTGACTGCTTGTAATTTTGGATTTTTTCCCTGTGCCTCTAGACCCTGCCTGTTCTCTCCTTGCCCTGCCTGCCTCTCCTTGCCCTGCCTGCCTCTCTTTGCCCAGCCTGACTTCCCTTGCCCTGCCTGCCACGTCCAGCCTCAAAGTGTGTTTTGATTGTATCACCGACTCCGCTTTGTGGGTCCAGTTTTGTTCGAAGCCTCGGCTTAACAAAAAGACCAGTTACCAGAGATAAGCTTTTAACAAAATAAATACTAAAACTGAAACAAAATAAAAAATTAACCAAACCTCCTAAAGCGTTTGGAAAAATAACTAAATTGATAATGAAATTCATTCATTCATTCATTCAACCTTTATTTGGATTCGGAGAATCATTGAGAGCAAGCCCTCATTTACAATGATGCCGAATGTACAACAACCATAAAAACAACACGGAATTACAATACAATAACAAAAACAGAATAAAACAGGGACTAAAACAGAATAAAACAGGGATTAAAACAGAATAAAACAGGGATTAAAACAGAATAAAATAATGAAATCTAAAATCCAAAAATGAACAAAACTGAAACTAAATTAAAAACTTAAAACTTAAATCACCCTGGGGTCTAGATATCCTCTCCAAATGTGGCTCCCCAGTACTGAGGAGCTGTCCAGAGCAGCGCTGCCAACAGCTGAGTCATCTCTGTGTACCTGCGTGACTGTCAGCGACTGCTGTCTCACTCCCATCAGAGGGATGAGACACAGACAGGGAATTATGTATCAGCCTTCTTGGCCATAGAGCATGACATAGTGAGTCTACACACCTAAGAGAGGACCATCCTGGGGCATCAACAAGCGCCACGCTGTACTTTAACTTGTGGCAAAAATCAGTGACATAAGCAGAAAAACATTTCAAGGGGAGTCTATATTGCAGAAGGTTTGGTGTTATACACAACCTTTGTACAGTGCCAGCACCATACATCATTTTTCCTCTATAAAAAAAAAATACAAGCAAGAGGAGCACTGATGCAAAAAACAACATGCATGCATTGACTTGTACACCCATGCAAACAAACATAAACAGACATAGCACTATAACTACAGCAGCAGAGCTCTCTAGCACAATGCATACATGACAGGGAAACTGTTATCAGGTTCAGGCAATGCATGCTTACTTGAAGCATTTATAAATCTAAACTGTCACACAACTATGACACTGATCTGGGCAAGAGCACAGCTATGTTCTGGGCAGCACATCAGTCGTCCTTGCAGTCTAGTGACAAGTCTGCACACACTGCAGCGCCAAATGCTAAGATACTGCAAATGAAATGTTACTTATTTAGTAATTCCATTGCATGGGCTTTATCTTATATCTGTAAGTAGCCATGCAGAAAGATTGAAGGAGGAATCATAATGAACAGAATGTGTGTGAGAGAGAAACAGACCTGAACCTTTTGATAACTTTATGCCTTTCTAGTAACATTAGTTACACATGCCAGAAGGCAGGATCTAAACAAAAGTGTGCTTTTTTTTAAGGAACTGGCCAATAAAGTAGCTGAAAGTTCAACTGGTGTCAATCACAACTGCAGATGATCAATGGTGTTTCTATTTTTTTTTTTTTTTCCTTTTGTCAAACCTGGCCTGGAGAAAAACAAAAAAGCTTGTGAATTTTCCCTCACTGGTCAGACAGATACCTGCTGTATAGGCAAGCTACAGGGGTTGTGATAAATAATTAAATTCCTGTTCAGTGGTGCAATTTAGGCGATTTCTTTGGGGGGTGGCAGGATGGATTGTCTACCTGCCTTCCTGCCTGGCAAACATATCCACTTCCACTGTGTGTTGGAATGCAGTCTCTACTTGTCTGACATAGGACCACCCCTTGACATTCTCCATGGCCCTGATCCACAGGTTCTCTGCTGTTTATTACAGAGGTGCAGACCATATCCCGCCCTACCTGTTGTCCATCTTCATTAAAATTGCCTTCTCAATTACTAGTGCAATGTTTCAGGACTACCAAAACCACCATCAATATTAGGTATTTATTTATTTATTTATTTATTTTGTCATTTCGCTTTCGCTTTTTCATTTTGTTGCTTTATTAGACAGAGTGCAGAGAGATAGGAAAGAAAGGGCAGAGAGAGGGGATGGCATGCAACGATGGGCCTGTGCTGGAATCAAACCCAGGCCACTGCGACTTAACCTTAATCATGTGTGGAGTGCGCTCTACCACGTGGGCCACCCGCGTTTTTTCACCTTGAGGCCACACATCATCTATTGTTAATGTGAGACAAGCCCCCCCCACACCCTTCTGTTCTGTGTAGCTCTGTGCGGCAGACATGCAGTTCCTGGAAATAGTCCAGGAATGGTAAAAAAAAAAAAAAAAACAAAAAAAAAAACAGCCTCATCTACCACCTCTGCAGGCAAGTTTCCCATGTGTAGCAGCCCCAGTGGAACCACAGTGTGGGTGGCTAAAGAGGAACATTACAGTGAAAATTGTCCTGTCCTGCCTGGCTGCACCCACTGGATCTTCTGCCTGATATGCATCTACCTGATATACATCTGTCTGGGCTCTGACAGATGAGCACAGAGCATGGCACAATTTAGCTGAACTTCCAGATACAGAGCTCACTGACTTGGCTGTGGTGTGCTCTTCTTCCACTTGACTGCAAATCCTAACTTGGTTAGATGCTGCACCAATTGGACTGTATGCAACATGGCCCTCTCTTTGGAGCGGAATATGAGAGTCAAGCTGTCTAAATGGAAAAAAGATGTTTTTTTTTTTTTTTTTTTTTTACAGTGCAGTGATGTGAGAACTGTCTTCACAAACTTTGGGAAGGTGCAAGATGCCAGGGAATAACTGAAGAGAACAATGTTGTATTTATAGGCCTTGATAGATGAAAAAGGTGCAAAAAACTTCCTTGGCACCACTAAGGTGTAATAACGTGTTTTCAAGTCTGTTGTGGTGAACCATGTCACATAGCTGAAGCAATTCCAGCTTTCTTGGTGTAAGCATGCCAAATTTTATCTGTGCAATACACACATTTAGAGGGTGAAGATCCACGATTGGTCTCTTGTCTCCAATTTTCTTGGATATGAGAAAATAACAGGAATACAGACCCCGTGTCTGCCCGCTGGAGGAACTACAGAAATATTCTCTCTTGTAAAATTTCCTTAATTTCCTGTGGAAGAGCAGTTATGCTCTCTTGTAAAGTCATGGTCTACTCTCTCACTCCACTGCATGGAGCTGAACCACAATAAAACGGGAGAGCATAGTCCTGTTGAAGTGTTGTGTCAATTCACTCTGATAGGAAACATTGACTCCAACACTCCTGAATTATGTCAAAGTGTAAACAATGAGGTGGAGGCTAGAAAATGTTTGAGCAATGATTTTTGCCCAACAAAGTCAGATCAGTCTTTTGCTGGGCTGTACTGTACAGACTAATCAGATGTGCTGAGCATCGGGGGCAATAGATTGCTGTTTAGAAAACAGTAGCTTTCACCCCTATGCTCTAAAAATGTCTAACTGTGGCACTTGAGTGAAGCAGTGATTTCATTTGAGCAGGCAGGCTCAAAAGTGAGCAAGTCTGATTTTGTCCACTCTTCCCCACTTTGCCGGCTGTAGCCGACGGGTAGAGCCAGGGTGACTGGCCGAGAAACAATCCTCGCCAGCAGTAACACTTGACAGCGAGCTCCAATACGTCTCCAAAGCCTCTCAATACTTGAGCCCATGTGGCTGGTGGAGTGGGAGCCCTGAGAGCGACAGCTAAACTATGGCTTATGTTTCTCACTTGTGTGGAGAAAAGATAAAGAGCGCGAGGTAATGGGTGTTTGACACAAATCATTTACTGAAGGGAAAAAATACTTAATTGTTATTGAAATCACATAAAGTCCATGCATGTAAAAGTCCTTACCTCTGGTCAGTGGCTGAGATTGGGAAGATGGAGCCTCACTTCACTGGTCGGGCCTTCCTTTAGCAAGACAAGCTCTTTTCTTTGGTGGTGATTGAGATGAAGACGTCTCTCAAACACGACCCAGCTTGTGGTGGGCCTCCGAGGTTTGGAAGATGCAGGAGGCGCACACCTGATGTCCTCAGGCTGTGCTGGTGGGGCATGCTGGGTATGGAGGGGGTCAGTGTGGGAAACAGAGGTTGTAGAAATGGACAAGATTCACAAAACTTTTCTTCAGTTAAGAATTATTTTAAAAAAGTTACTAGGAAGTTTGTGGGCAATTTCTGTGTTGTAATTGTCCAGAAAATCATAAGAACTTCTTCAATATTATCGAACCTCTCAAATATTATCTTAAGACCATCTAATTTGCCATCTTAAGGAAACTTCTCGTGTAAATGGTTTCTGTTCTAAGCTGCAGGCTGTGAGATTGTGCGTAAATTTGCCTGATGTAATCTACAAAATGTAAACTTTTTTTCTGTTTGTGCACTGGCTGATCTAAGTGCAAGCATGACTGCAAATAGTGCAATCATGAAATGTATAACATTAGGAAGGGGTGAGCATCTTTTGGTTTTTCATATCAGATCACTTGCCAAAATCTCAGAGAGCTGAAACACACGGGGGATCCATCCTGTCTCTCATCGTTCTCTGTGGGTTTTCCTGTCTTTTCTCTCTTTCCATTCAAAGAACCTCAGTCTGAAAGAACACAGAAATTCGCTCAGTGGTTTGGTAAGAGCTAAAACAGTCATTACAGTTATACCCATAGTCACAATCCATGCATTTACAAAATCTCCACAAAAAAAGTACTTTTTTTTTTTTTATTGCTTTCTCTACTGAGCATGCAGTCTGACAGTTTTAGTGAGAATGCGACCCAGTGAAAATGACCCAGCCAATACAATAGCTGCAAACAGAAACTGTATTTTTTTTTTTTTATTGCAATGAGATGTAAGTTTACTCTAGTCTTAAGCTACAATACATCTAGTGCTTTAAAGGATACACTGTAACAAGCACAGCACTTCAAAAAAAAAAAAAAAAAAAAAATCTAGTCAGTATTGAAAACCCCACAGCTACAGCTAAGGAGCTGCAAAGGAGCTTGCTGGTAACTGTCAAATTCAAATTGGTTGGTATGGTTCAAACTGTCAGCTGGTTACTGCAAGGCTAGTGTTAGTCAAAAAAAAAAAAAAAGAAAAAGAAAAAGAAAATGAAACACAGTAAACAAAGTGATCAGTCAGGATAACGTGATCATTCATAGCAGCCTCCAGAGAGAAGTTGCAATATTTTGTCTAAAATACAGCCTCAATATTTAAACTTACCTCCAGTGCCTAAGAGGACTATTAACCATTCCTAAAGTTAAGAAGATTTTAAAGATAAAATTCATGATATTTTCTTATTTTTTCTCTTAAGACAATAAATAAAAAAAGAAGAAGAAGAAGAAGAAGAAGAAGAAGAAAATCATTAGAAATTGCTTTTTAAGATTGTTTTTGATTCTGGCCAAACACTGCTCTCTGTTCCTGGTTGTAGCCAAATGCCATTGTGTCCCCTTCTGGGATGTTGAGAGGTGAGAGGAGGCGGTAGAAACACCAAGTCAAGAGGGAGAAGGACGCTTTAAACGACCATCAGAGAACAGCGAGGCGTGGGGATTGGCACTTGCAACCAGTCTGGGCACATCGGACAGTGCGCCAGCCATCGTCAGCAGTGTTTTCATTTTCAGAGCATAAAAGGATGCCGAGCTTTGTCTCATACAGGGTGGAGAGCTCCGGGGTTGTGCGGCCTACTACTGATGTTTTGAGCACGTGTACTCAGGTTAAGCCATTAGAAGTCTACATAAAGGTGAAGCCTGAGTGAAAGCGGTGAAAAAATAACACAAGAGTTTGATTCATGTTTCAAAACTTGTTTGTTTTGGCCCATTATATTCCTGTCATTTTGTAGCTCTTACTAATCAATGTTTGCATACTGCTTCTTTTTTCGTAAAGCACTTTGTAACTGAAAACCACACCTACTTTCTAGTTCTTATTGTTGTTGCTGGTGTTGAAAGATGATTTATTGCCAGATGACTGATGTAGCTCCCACACAGCTCTCCAGAAAGCACTTTGTATCTGAAAAATATCTATTTAGTGCTGTTATTGTTATTGTTGATGTTGTTTAAAGATGATTTGCCAGATGAGTGATGCAGCTCCCATACAGCTGGTAAGTTAACCTTTGCTGTCCTCTCTTTTGTCTCTTATGGATAATGGCATCTTAATGGTGTCACACCAAAAGACCATCTCTGAACTTAGTGAATGTTTGTGCATATATGTGCAGGTGTGTGTGTGTGTGTGTGTGTGTGTGTGTGTGACCAAATGTATACGTGTTTGCTTTCATCTATATTCATCTATGCATGTTTGTATGTGAAAGTGTGTGTGTGTGTGTGTGTGTGTGTGTGTATGCATGTGTGTAACACTGCTGTCAATTAAGCGTTTGCTCACATCCCATGGCGGGGGCTTTGTAGTGATTAGGCATGCATTTCAAAGGTTCTTCATTTTCCGTATTCTGACAGTTTTGCACTGCAGATAGTATTCACACACACACACACACACACACACACACACGCAGGAGAACATCAAGGGTAGTGGTGCTGGCACTAATAATGTTGTATTTGTGTGTGTTGCCGAAAGGAATGTTGAGAGTGTTTTGTGTTTATGAGTGCATATGTGCTAATGTGTCTCTGTGTGTTTGTGTGAGTGGTTTAGTGTGACAGAGATTGTACATGTGTGACTGTGAGCCGAGAGCATGTGCATGACTGCGTGTTTGTGTGTGTGTATGTGTGTCCTTGAGTTGCATTTTTTCCCATTCTTTTATTAGAATCTGTGCATTTTTCTGAACATGGAATGAATGAGCAATGTTTTTACTCTCCTTCTCTCTCATAATTCAAACTGTCTCTCATTTATTTCTGCTGGTTATCCTCTGTCAGCACAATGTCTCCTGACTGACTAAGCTTTGAGATAATCTTACTATTATCACCTTACTGCAGTGTGTGTGTGTGTGTATGAGAGAGAGAGAGAGAGAGAGAGAGAGAGAGAGAGAGAAAGACAAAGAGAGAGACAGTGTGAGTTTTTGTGTGTTTCTCTTCCTTCTCTGTCACTGCTTCCCCTTGTCCCTTCCTTTCTTGTTCCTTTTCTTCTTTCTTTCCTTCCATCTTTCAAAACCTCCACAGACACGAACATACACACAATCTCTCTCTCTCTCTCTCTCTCTCTCTCTTTCTCTCCCTCTTTCACACACACACAAACACACATGCACACACACGCGCGTACACACGCACGCATGCATGCACGCACACACACACACACACACACACACACACACACACACACACACACACACTGTGGCCCCAGTAGGATGGGAAACCGAGACGCAGACACACACCAGTGAGGCCCACTTTGAGCCTGGTCATGGATCACCGTTAATCCCCATAGTGGCTCAGTGCTCCCATGTGTGTGTGTTTATATGTGTGTAGGTGTGTGATCATGTAGTGATGTGAGGCTTCTTGAACTTTTTCATGTTTCATTCCCATGGGACCACACACACACACACACACGCATGCACGCACGCACGCACGCACGCACGCACGCACGCACGCACGCACGCACGCACGCACGCACGCACGCACGCACGCACGCCGCACGCACGCACGCCGCACGCACACACACACACACTCCTCCCACTCTTAAACACACAAAGATATTCTGAGTATCATCCTCGGTGGTGCCCCTGTTGACATTTGCTATTTGTTAAAATGCCAGTGTGAACATATTAATTTTTATAGATACTTTCTTACATGGAGAAATACTCACATGCATATACATACACACATACACATACACATACACACACACACACACACACACACACACACACACACACACACCCCATCTCCACTGCTACTTTACATTCAGATCTTCCCTTGGCTGTGGCTGTGATTAAATTCCTTGTCTCCGAGGAGAGCAGATGCTATTGTTTCCTCCCTTTGGCTGCCATGAAGGGAATGAGACTTGAGATCCTCCTTTTGGCTAAAACGCCTCACAGTTGCACTGTGTCTATGAGCCCAGACATGTAGTGGGATGAAACTACAGGGTAATATATGGTTGCCATTACTCCGAGCCCTGCCAGCTCAACCTCTGTCATAGATCTCCCTGCAGATTTTCCACTATGTAGTATTCACTGTAAACACTTGTTCCCTGTAAGTTAATTTTATGGACACAGATATACAACCGGCTCTCTGCTCACATATCCCCATCTCATCCTCGTATGTATGAGCATGTGACTGTTATCTGTCACCTGTTTTAAGAGTAACACGTTTTCCTTTGCCAGTGTAATGCCACATATTTATGTTGTGGTGCTGATGTCGACCAACAGGTGGCACTGCAGCTCTGTGTTCTCAGTGTGTGGGGAGCTGTCTGTGGTGCTGAATGTAAATCTCTCCCTGTTGCGCTGCTGCGAAGGGAGAAGAAGAGAGGGGAGAGGAGGGGGGATGGATGGGATGGAGAGAATGTAAACAAGAGGAGGGAAAAGGAGAGGAGCAGGAAAAGAGGGAAGAATTTGAAGAGAGGACAAGATGGAAGGGGGTAGACAGAAGAATAAGGAGGGATGGAGGGAGGGAGGGAGGGAGGGAGGGGTTGAAGGCAGAGACTGGAGAAGACAGACAGAGGAAGCGAGATGGGGCATGGGACAGATTTAAAAGAAAAGAAAGGGGGTGATTGGAATACATAGAAAGTGAGGGAGAAAAAGCAGAAGCATAAATGAGGGCAGGGAATGGAGACAGGATCAGAAATGAACAGAAAAAAGGGAATGAGGCAGGGAGATTAGAAAAAAAGAATAAAAGAGCAGACAGGAGAAAGAGAGGGAGGGCGATACAAAGCTTAGAACTCAATAAACACAAAGAAGGTTAAATAGCAAAACAAGTTTCCCCTGTAGGCGTTAAGCATGGTTTTCATTAGTTGAATAAGAAGATGTAAGAGGCACGAGGTCATGGACATGGAGGGACAATGAGAGAAAAATGAAGAGAGTAAGAACCTGACAGAAGATGCAAGGCAAAGCCGACAAGAATCATAGAGCGAATTATAAATGTGAATTATACATATTGGTGATGAGGTGGGAAGAAGCATTTATGATGGAAGAGATGAATGAGAGAGAAAGATAAAGAGAGGGGGGAAGAAATCCAAAGAATGGAAATAAAGACAGTGTGCCTGAATGAACTTGCAGGCAGCGTGTGTGTGTGTGTGTGTATGTGACTGTGTGTGCGTCACGGCGACAAGAGTGTTTATGCGCATGAGAGAGAAGAGCAAAGGAACAGACGTAGACAGATGGGGCCGAGAGGGGTGGAAGATATTAAGTGTGTCCTGTCCGTCTGTGTGCGTCGAGCGTGTGTGTGTGTGTGTGTGTGTGTGTGTGTGTGTGTGAGTGTGTGCATGTGTGCCTGAGCGCTGATGATCTCTGATGCAGTGGCAGCAGCAGTACAGTATGCATGACACAGATAGCAGGATTTATGCTCTCCACAAGACTACAGATGGTGACAGGGGAAACCTCGGCCTCCCTCCATCCCTCTGCACGACTCTCGCCTCACTGTATATTTGCATCGCTTTGTCCTGTTCTGACATTGATCCAGTAATGGCTTCACCACATTCAAAAAGTCTCTGCTTTCAATGGTCCTTCTTTTTCTACCTTCAGCAGTAGCTGATCTCACCTTGAGAAATAAAATAAGCACGATGGTCAGGTTCCTGATTTGATTTATGGAATGCAGAAAAAAAAAAAGAAGATATTTCTCCAGTCTAAACGCATTGCCATATTTTTAATCTTCGTGGTATTTTTCTTTCTGAGGAAATAGTAAATGTTAGTGCTTGACAAGGACTAACGCGTACACCTACATTTTTGGGGGACTGCAAGAGGGTAGCTCACATTCATTCACTGATATTCACTGGCATCCATGAAGCTTCTTTGGTACTGTCTAATAGCATTGCAAAATTATTAATTTCTAACTTCTTCTATTTACAGTCTGTTGGCAGTGGCGAAAGAGATCAAAGCTGACATAGCAGACATCATGACAGGCTAACAAAAATACATGTTCAACCAGTGATCTCAAATGCATGAGTTGAATGGGCGTCTATGATAGTGTTGTGTTTACTCTATATAAGTATGGTTGTTTTTTTGTTTTTGTTTTTTTAAACCGCTTTTCTGTCAAAAGCTATTGCTATATTATTTGCCCATTCATTCTTTTTCCACACTTCATGCCCTGTTTTATATTCTACACTTTTCTACTTTCACTGCACAGAGCCTTCCCCTATTTGAATCTGTCTGTCTGTCTCTGTGTCTGTTTCTGTCCCTCTCTCTCTTTCTCTCTCTCTCTCTCTCTCTTTCTCTCTCTCTCACTCTCTCTCACTCACTCACTCACACACAGCCTGGTTTCCTCTGTCTTTCTCAACTGCCTCTTGTGAGATCAGTGGCTCTCCCAGGTAGTCTGAGTTATTCCTCCACACAGTGTGGGAGAGTTAGAAAAACAGACTGACGGTGCACTGAGCCAGATTTTATGTGCATACATCTCAACGCGCCACACATGTATTCTGCCTTTGAAAATTACTGAATGGGAATCAGAGTAGACATTTCCTCCTCTGCCTGTAAAGTTCTGAGGGTTGGCTTTTGTAAATAAAAACACAACAAAATCTTAACCAAGAGGGCAGTAAAATTAAGATTCAGGTGGCACTGGAGCTTGTTAAACTATGACAGCTGTGAGGCATCAAAACCTTCTTGGAATGAATGAACATTGTATTCTGTTTTTACACATAATATAAAGCTTCAAAATTCTGGATTATTACAGTGGATATTCAGGTATTCCATTGCATGACTTACACTGTAGGTAACTACAAAGACAAGAATCAGGCAAGCACAGCTGGTGTAATGAAATCCCTGGTGCAACTAAATCCAAGCCTTGCTCGGCCACATGTTGAGTTAACTATATGCTAATGCTGTCTTCCCGTCATTGACACTGCTATGTCATTAGAGATGTACAATATAACATTAGGAACTGGCTTTCAACAAAACACCCAGTCAGTAAGCACCCTTAATAAGTGGGTACACGTGTGTAAGCATGTGCATGTGTGTGTGCCTTCGCATACAGAATGAGAATAATGCAGGGTGATGGCAGAGATGGAGTCTTTTCTGCACTTCTGTGCTTTTCTTTTGCTGGATGAAGTTGTTCACACACAGGCTTAGTGTGTATGCGTGTATGTGTGAGAGAGAGAGTATTACCTCACCGTTCTTTCAGCAGAGCATGAAGCATTTATCAATCTCTATTTCACTTCACACCCACACACTTTCACACAGGCTGTGCTGATTGCCTTTTCTCGTTAAACACTGTATGTATTTATGTGTGTGTGTGTGTGTGTGTGTGTGTGTGTGTGCTCCTACCTACATGGCAACAATATTGTCTCCTTCCCAGGAGGGTGGGGTTCCTTGTTTCCTAGCACCAGGTCACATCCTGTCTCACAGGAAACAGAAAACATAGGCCACACTTGGCAGGAAGAGATCGGAAACCCGTTGCTGCCGAACACCGGTGTCACGACTTCAGAATGTGCCCTAACAGTCATTCACCTTCCTCTGTGTTGTGCTCATGAGCGTACACATGCTTGAATGCATAATGCCAGCCAAGTTGAGATCTAACTCACAGCCATGCTGCCTTGCCTTGCTGTGACAGATAAATCCAAGCTGTGGTTTTGTGTGTGTCTGTGTGCATGCATCGCCCACGGCACCTGTCAATCACTGCTGTCGTTTTTGAATGAGCTTCACTGGGAGATGAGGGCCTATTTGATTTGATCGCTGAGGGGAAGCATACGGCCTGTATCACCACATCACACACACAGAAGGAAGGGAAACATGCTATTCCTGCAATATGTCAGATACTCTTGAATGCACACACACCGGCGTGCACACGGGCCGACAAAGGCCCAGGCAGATACAAAGACAGACATATGAACACACATGTGCAGGAGACTCAGCACACTTCCTGGATCTATTCTACTAGAGCAATGCTCCACTGGGTTTAGATGAACAGTCTCTTCCTTCATCATTTATTTGGTGGAGTGTGGTGGGGTGGAGAGTGGGGTGGGGGTGGGATTCAAAGTAAAGGAAAGAAAGAAAAGGAAGTGATAGTGTGAACAACTGAGGAAATGAGAGGAGTTCAGGTTGTGAAGAGAGTAGGAGGAGAGAGAAGAGCGGGCAAGAGAGAAAGCAAGCGAGAGAGAGAGAGAAAGTGAGCGAGAGAGTGTGTGTGTGTGTCCACGCGTGTGCGTGCACACCGAGGCTGGAGGGCTATCTCCGGCTGCAGAGAAAGTGCTTGGAGTGCAGACAGAGTGTGGGCTAGCTTGGCCCGCTAACCTCTGAGTGCTAGTAATTGGCACTTAGCATTAAACGGCCCATCTCCCTCTGGGATAATAAGTCTCATGGAGAAATAGAGAGATGTACACAGAGATGAGGATGAGAGAGAGACAGAGGGGGAGAGAGAGAGAGAGAGAGAGAGAGAGAGAGAGAGAGGAAGAAACAGAGAGAGAGAGAGAGAGAGAGAGAGAGAGCAAGGGAGTAACACACACACACACACACACACACACACACACACACACATCATTGCTAGTCAAAAAATATGATGAATTCATATCCAAAACAAATTAAATTGAATAGAAGGCTAGCTTTATTTATTTATTTATTTATTTTTATTTTTGACATTCTCAGATTTGAGCATTCACTGCCAAAATCCCATCTCTGGTAAGTTAGGTTAAGGTTATAATACTATTATAAGCTAGTAGTCTCCATTAGCAATAAGAATATTATGAAGAATACACCAGTCAATTATCACAGCGTGGGATGCATCAAAATAGTTTCCAAACTGATGAATATTATTTTGGCCTCACATGATGACATCAATTTATATTTGTAATATCTTGTGTGAAAGAGATCATGATTCCTTATGGCAAAAGAAGCTACATTTGAGAGAGATAGATGGATAGATGGATAGAATAAATGTATGAGTTACTCAGATAGTAACACATCACCCAGAGACACAGCTACTATTTCTAGCCCAGATCCCTTTTCTTTTCCTTTGGTCACAGATGTTGCTTGTTGCAGTACAGATTCTACAGTTTTCCCAGTCATACTTGCACCCTTTGAACCTATAACCCATGATTCCTTTACAGTGGTACTTATGAATATGATTTTTAAATGTTCAATTATTTAACACAACTGTATTAAACATAATTTTCCTATTTGGTAATACTATGTCAGATTGCTCCTAAGTGCACAACCCAGCTTGATTACATATAGAATGATAATGAAACTTTTCAGACTAACCCACAAAAACCCACACCTGCTCTGCCTCTGATTGGCTAAGCCCAACCCTAACCCTTACCTTAACCAACTTAACCAGCGAACGGAGCCAGTACTTGCAAATCAGATGAGTTTTGAATGCATGTGGGAAAAAATAAGGCCCTGCCCACACAACAATGGATGTAAGATGATTCATAATGATGCTGCACACTAGGCTCAAGATGCACAAAATGATGATGAGACAAACAAGTCTTAACTTTTTAAAGAAGAAAAGTAAAAGTTATTGAGCAGTTCGACTATTCAACTTTGTGTGAATTCAAAAAGTGATTAAGCTAGAGTTAGAAGTTACAGAGAATGATATTATGTTTCTTCCCACATGACAGGTAGCTAGGCAGTTAATAATGTGGATAGGGAGCACAACCTAACTCTCTCCAGCAAGTGCAGGTTGTTTACACACATCATACCTTTTTCTCTGTACACACACATATCTCTCTGTCTCTCTCTGTGTGTGTGGGCGTGTATGTGCACATGTATGGCAAGGTGAGATTGTGAAGCAGGGCTTTGCTGAAAATGTGTATCTGTGCTCAGTGAACCTGTTCTGGATTAATAAAGTTTAAAACCGATGAACAAATTTGCTCAAGCCTTTAGGTTAACCAGCTAGAGGGCAAGTTGTGTGTCATTCTGTGTGTGTGTATGTCTGTGTGTGTGTGTGTGTGTGTGTGTGTGTGTGTGTGTGTGTGTGTGTGTGTGTGTGTGTGTGTGTGTGTGTGTGTGTGTGTGTGTGTGTGTGTGCCACTTAGTGGTTGTTCAGACATAGAAACTGAAGCCCTTTTAGAAAATCATAAACTGAGTACATTTGTACATTTTATAAACATTGCATTTGTATATACATAATGTCAGGCTGACTGTATTGGGCCAGTCTGGCAAAAAGCCTAAGGATGATTATTTTTTCTCCCAGTATAACTCTAAAGAATGTGTATTTGTGTGTGTGTGTGTGTGTGTGTGTGTGTGTGTGCGCGCATGGATAGTGAATGGATACTTACTTCAAATTTCAGGTCAGTATGTCATGCTCATCAAATGTGCTGTCATAATGATAACATTTATAGTTTATGAGTTATAAACTGAAGTTAATGAAGTCATATTTACTGTATTAAAATTCAGCCACTACAGTGGACACTCTATTCAAATTTGAACATGTTCAGTATGTTCTGCTGATGAAGTGAGATTGAGCTCATAAAGGTAGCATGCATGTTATGAGTTATGAATTAAAATGAAGTCCTTGAGCCTTGCTCACTGCTGTAGTGGTGAACCCCATTGTACAGGCAGCTCAACCACTGTATAAAGAGAAGAAAGTCCATTCAACCTTCAGATTACTCAGTATGGCATGATTCACTCTGAACGTATAGTATGACAGTTTAAGCAGTTTTTGAGTTTTCGAGTACACTGTGGTCAATGAAACAATTTTACTATTACAAAACAAAACAAAACAAAAACAATGTTTTGTTCTACTCTACATTTACATATTTTCCTGAACTCAGAATTATTCAGTGATTCAGTGATTAAGTGTTTGAATGTTACCATCAGCGTGTTTATAAGTTGTGCTGGACTACATAGTAGTAAATGTTACAGTTTGACTTTACATTTGACTTTCCAAATGCTTATATTTATATAATAATGGCATATATAATTATATTATATATGTTATACATAGTGCATTACAAGACTGGTGGTAATACCCAGCCCTAACAGTATTTCACTGGGCTGAGCCCCTAGCCTATCGCATTGTAATGTATCCTACCGTATGGTATCTTATTGTATCATATCATATTGTGCCAT
Organism: Myripristis murdjan; assembly: GCF_902150065.1. NCBI lineage: Eukaryota > Metazoa > Chordata > Actinopteri > Holocentriformes > Holocentridae > Myripristis > Myripristis murdjan. Next base: position 32,504,212 of record NC_043980.1, read on the forward strand.
ATTGTATTGTAGTGTAGTGTGTTGCATTGTCTTGTATTGTACTGTATTGTTTTATATTAGATTGTATTATATCATATCATATTGTAGGCTTCACATGACATCACATCATAAACATAATATGATTCTTAAGTTTATTTTTTTAATTGATTGGTCTCATGAACTAAATGTACTGAAAAGCAATAAATATTCAAGTGGATGTAGGGATCTTAGATCCAGTGTCTGAGACAATGACCTGATGATGATGGGCTTCATTACCAACAGTTCTTCAGAGGAGAGTTCTTCTTAAAACCCACTTACACCATTTTCACAAAGATTCTGACATTCACCGATGTTATGGTGAATGTCTGGGAATTGTTCTTAGGTAAGAACTTGGGGCTCTACTTTCCCGGCGCAGCGCAGGGTGGCGCAGTGAGGCAAACCCGTGCAGAGCTATTTTCGAGCAGCGCAACCCGAGGGGCACACAGTTTCGTATTTTGGCAGACCGAGGTGCACTGAGATGGGAGTGGCGGCGCAGCAGGGGGAGGTATCAACAGATTCAGTTTGGCACAGTAACATTTTCGTGCCAAAAGGCTTCGTCGAGGTGTGCCCAAAGCTCGCCATCTGAAACCACTACTTACTTACTCTACTTTCAGCGTAAGGTGGAGCGGACCTGGCGTAGTGCAATTTTGGCTGACAGGTGGGCAGTGCACACACGTAACCAAAACCTTACAATCAGCACAAACGGGGCCAATCTCCTTTGATCTGACATCAGTTGTGACGGGATAGTCGATATGGAGATAAATTTATGCGGTATAGTGTTTTTTGTCAGTATTTATTGCATTGTTAATGTGCCTGACATTCCGGAAACCTGCCCGTGAGGTTTTGGTGACGTGTGCACACTGTGCGCCTGTCAGTCAAAGTTGGACTATGCCGGGTCCACTCCGCCTGCGGCAATAGACCTCCTTGTCAATTGTGTAAACGTTCATTACGCCTTCGCGCAGCGCATTCTAAAGGCGAGGACAAGGGCTCATTTGATTGGTTTAAAGTGAATCGGCTGTGTCAAACCCACTCCACGCCTTCTCTCCTCTCTTGCACCAGTAGGAGGAACGGTGGAGTACTTGCACCAAGGCGCACTGCGTGTCAAAATTGCAAAATCCACTTGGCCACAGCCAGTTGGCGAAGCACAGCTGCGCTGCGCCCCTGCCTCACCTGGTCTGCGAAAATAGAGCCCAGTATCTACATACACTCCAAAGCACACTTATGCATTGGAGTGCTGACATGTTCATGCAAAATAATTGAGTACTGCATTTTCTTCAATACAGTTGTATAACATTACAGGATTACAGGATTTAAACATAATGATATCTATATCATTATGACATTCCTATAATTTTTTAAAGAATTTGTTTGATATGACTGATTTGAGATCAAAACTTTTTTTTTTTTTTTTTTTTTTTTAACTTAAGTTGTAAGCCCTTCTCTGGAGACAGCATTCAACAGCATGCGGATTCAGCAAGCAAACACAAATTCGCACATAATCGTCCACACACAAATAGAGAGAAGAATGGGTTGTAGAGGCAACACTACAAACACACGCAGGGGCAGAAAAGCAAACACATCCCTCAGCAGGTGAACCTCGAATAAGGTTCTTGATCTCTAAAGTTGTATTTAGAAAAAAAAAAAAAAAAACAACAACACAAACATATCTGTACTAGTCTATTCTGTTTTCAACTTGGTCGGGGCTGTTGTGGCCTGCTGTGTTGGCCTTTACAGGGGAGAAGCATGGCAGAGAAGTTGTTTGAAGCAGACACTGTGCACTTGGCTGGAGCTTTGCATGCCTTGGTGGTGATGAGGCCACATTTTGCCTGCATATGCCATGTCACATCATTTCCAGCTTATTTTATGAAGTAGGACTTGCCTGTCTCACAAAGCAGGATTAGTGGGTTAGTGAGCTAACTTTGGGCTTAACCTTGACTTTTTGGTGTGATGATGATGGCTCAGTTTTAAGTGGAGTTGATCACCATGGTAATTTATGTTGTATAACCTGCTCCGGAGCAGGTTATACTCAGGCTATCAAATCCGAAGGTATAAAAAGAGCCCAAATCTGCACCACTCAATTATCTGGAAAGATGGGATCATCACCCCTGCAGGATCGAGCAGACTTGGATCCACAAGGAGGGAACTTATATTTACAGTACATAACTCTCCAACTGCTCATAGTCCCATTTATTGCTTTTACTGTGTTTATTTTTCTTTCTTTTTCTTTTCTTTTTTCTTTTCTTTTCTTTTCTTTCTTTCTTTTTTTTTTTTTTAGCTTATTCTTATATTCTGTTTATTTACCCATATGCTATGTCCCTCTCCCTGTGAAATCCTATTACACTCTGTTGCTGAAGTGCTGTTACCTCCCCAGGGAGACCCATCAAGTTGTATCTTCTCTTTAATACACTGCTCCAGATCTGTCCATGTTATTGTTGTCTATTTGTCACAAACTCCACCCCTTCCATGTGGATGTATTCAAACTTTAGCTGTTGTTAATATTTTCCTATAAGCTAATCAGAGTTAAAATATTGTGTAGAATCTGTCCAAACAATTCACTCCAACTTAATAAATAATGAAAATGATTTGTGCTCAGATACTATGTACAGGAAAGGAGGAAGTGTTCGGAGGTTAATTTACAAAAAACAAAACAAAACAAAACAAAACAAAAACTTATTGTTACTTATGTTGTTGTCTAATATTTGAGGCTGTGATGATTTGTTAAAAATGATTGAAAAGTGTAATATCTCCAAATTCTATTAACTTGGACTTTTGTTTCATACATTCATTTGTATATGTATTTGTGTGTGTGTGTGTGTGTGTGTGTTTGCTTTAACAAACAGTGAAACTGATCAAAGGCTTATCGAGTCCAATAATGCTCTGTCTTAACAGTCTCAAATCTTCCTTTCACTGACTTTCAGAGAGGAAGAGGAACTAACATGGAAAAATGGTCTGGTACCAGCAAAGGTCAATGTTTTCTGTTTCTGACAAACAATTCTCCAAATTTTCCACAGACCTTATCCTGCCGAAATAAGATGCCGTATGGGGATGAGGGGAGAATTACAGCCCCAGCATACCCTCCAAAAAGATTTTATACTAATACTCTAATGCATACCAAAACCATACCTCTGGATTTCATTGGGTAATATAAACAAGTCAGGGGTGATGAATACAATGTTGTTTTATACAGGTTTCACATGGTCTGGCTGCCCTTAGTTCGAAAGACAGAAACACCTAAAAAAAAAAAAAAGTTGGATGGAAAGAAAGAAAGAAAGGAAGAAAGAAAGAAAGAAAGAAAGAAAGAAAGAAAGAAAGAAAGAAAGAAAGAAAGAAAAAAGTAAGAACAAGCAATTTTGTGAGCAAAAAATAAACATTCAGATTCTTAATTAACTTAACAAATTTGTAAATATAATAATAATTGTAACTTATGATTTTAGTGCTTTGTCTCCTAAAAGCACCTTGGCACTGAGATAATCTTAAGTTTCAGTCACATTTTTCAAAAGAGTAAAAATGTGGGAGCGACTTCAGATTTAGGGAAGTGGATCTCTAACTGGAGGGCCATTCCAAGGTGCTGCTCAGTGACCAAAAGTAGACAACTCAAATAGAACCAGCCAGGTCCCAGATGTGACTTTGTGAATAAGTATAACCAATGATGTACTGACAAATGAAAATGTAGGTAAACTGAGACCTCCTGTTGATGATTATCATAAGCATAACAATCACTAATATGAACGAAATCCATGTTTTCAGAGAAGCATTAGCTCTCTTATCCAACCCAAAGCCATTACCATACTTAAGATTTAGATGCTACCCTTGGACTAATGTTTAATCCTTACAGTTTACAAGATTTTAGTAGCTCACATCACAGCTGTATTGTGTTCAAAACTGCTTTTGAAGTTGTCGCAAACACTCACAAGAGTAATGTGCAACATGCCCAAAAGTTTTCTTCTCTGTCTGAAATGTCCAGTGCTTCTTTAGCTCAGTTGTCCGATACAAATGATGTGTTAAACTGTTTAAGCAATCTTTGTTCTTCAGCCCTAGATGTTATTGGAAATTCCCTGCACATGTCCATTAATGGAGTTTGTCCCCTCACAGTTCTTGAGAATCTTTGGTGTCCCTCAAGGCTCAATTCTTGGACCAATTCTGTTCTCCTTGTATATGCTTCCTTTGGGTGGAATAAACATGGTGTCTCCCTCCATTGTTATATGGATGATTCACAGTTGTACCTGTTAGTCCTAGTGAATTAAAGAAATTGGCTTCTATGTACAGCTGTTTAGACATTATCTACTGGATATATTTTTTACTTTAATATTCAGAAAAAAGTTGTTGTTGTCAGCCCTGAGCATGCATCCAACCAAATGCAACCTGCTCTTGGTTATCTATATCAGCATATTAAACCTTCTTGAACAAACTTAGGAGTCCTATTTGACCCAAGCCTCAATTTTGAGCACATAAAAAGTTTATCCAGTCTCTCTTTTTTCCATTTAAGGGCATATTGCTAAAATCATATCCATAACCTCAAAGATATAGAATGAATGTAATGTGCTTTTATTTGATCTCACCTGGTCCATCGTAATGCTCTGTATGCCTGCCTTAACCAAAAGAAGTAGAGTGGCTCCAGTGTGTTCATAATGCTGCAGTAAGACATTTATCTGAAACAAAAAAAAAAAATATAGGACCATATCTCCTCCATTTTAGCATCTCGTCACTGCCTGTTACTTTGAGAATTGATTTTTTGATTACTTTTAAGACTCTGCATGGCCTTGCCCCAACTTCTTTCTCTAAACTTTTAATTTGTTATGAGCTGGCATGCAGCCTGAGATCCTCAGGCGGGAACCTGTTCCTGGGTCCGCGTGACTGGACTTTTGCCTTCAAGGCTCCCAGGCTTTGCTATGACCTGCTTGAGGAACTCTGCCTGAGGCTAGCAGAATAACTGTCATCTTTTAAATCTCTTCTTAATACTTTTATAGTAAAGTCTTTTACGATATTTAGCTGTTATTGAATTCCATTCCTTTTATTTGTATTATCAGTATGACCTTATCTTATTATTATGTGGGTTTATGTTAACTTGGTGTGTCATACTTTACTTTGCAACTGTTGTAGTATTAATGTTTTTTTTGTTGTTGTTTGTTTGTTTTTTACACCCTATTCCTTATTGAACCTTAGCAATAGTTTCTTTATAATAATTACAATTCCATTGCATCTTGTATGCAGTGACAATAAAGGAATTCTATTCTATTCTATTCTATTCTATTCTATCATGTTTTCCATGGCTATATCCATGGAATATAAGATATCCAAGAATATGTGTTTACTTACAAGACCCAAGAATAGGCCTGATAAGTTAATCAGAAACATATTTAACATTTTCTTGACCAACTACATGCATCACCCTTTTGATTATGTTTTGTTACAGGGAACCATCCTTTCTTTCATATTTATCTTTTCTGTGCTTGATAAGGAGAAAGAAGATTAAAGACAGTACAGTACTTCTATGGCACTGCCAGAAATCAAACCTGTATCCTCTCAAGCAGATTCATACACAAGTATGAATGAGCTTTGGCTGCCCAGGGAGCTATGCCATGCATGAAACAGAGGCAGATGCCTGTTAGGTAACAACAGGCTGAAGGTGAACTATGTACTGTTTCCATTCAACAGACAGACAAAGCCAACACTTTATTCAATGGCAACTTAAACAATATTCCTCTTCCTATCTGACTTTGAATAACTGTGAAGGAGCCGCTTCTATTTCCCCAAAGTAAACAGTGAAGGAGGGTGTGTGCAGCACACTCACTCTATTGATGCATGGACTTTGTGTTGCCAAGGCAGTGATAAAAAGCAAACATGGACAGATCATACATGACAAAAACATTTAAGATAGGTTACAAAAAACAAACAAAAAAACGAGAAATATTACATCAAAAGAGAATAAGATATAATAAGAATGCATTATTATTGTTAGAAAAAAGAAAATAACAACAACAGCAATACTTTTAAAATATTGGTTTTACCCATTTACTTAATTTAAAGCTATGTTTCTTCTCTTCTTTCAAAAGAAGGCACTGCTGTAGCAGACCTTTGCTCATATGACACCATAAACTGATTTAGAATTTATTCTAGGGACTGTAAGTAGACCTTTGCTTGATGATTTAAGGGATCTGTCTGTTGTGTACATTAGAGCATGTCAACAACAAAGGAACGAGTTAAGCAATTCATAGAGTTAAAAATAATAGTTTTCAAAAGTTAAAATAGGAGTCATGAGTTCAGATCTTTTGGTATTAGTTAATACACTGGCTGCAGCATTCTGAATGAGCTGGAGTTTATTTAACACCCACTATGTCAGTCCAGCAAAAGGTGCATTCTAGTAATGTCCTAGTGTCCTAATGTCCTGTTCTAGTAATAATGAAAAATATGCATGAACCAGCAGAGTCTGACTATGACAGGAAGCAAGGGGATGCTATGCAGTGCGATGTAACAATTTGTCTCAAAACAATGCGATTTGATACCATGTGATGATGCAAATTAATGATACTATGTAATTCCTTTATCAATTGATTATATATCAAACAACTAATATTATGACCTTTCACAAATGGGCCTTGTTTTACAAGGCATGTACAAATGTCCTCTTTTTTTTCAAGTTGACAGTACAGTATTCTTTTATAACACCTGGCTTGTGATAAAGGACACTCAAGATTAACAACAATGAGGCATAGTGCAATATGAAAAACTACTGCAAGGCAGCAGATGTGCTTAACACTCTTTCAGCAGCAGGTATGGTAACTTGGCAGCGAGCAGCAAAATGCAGTTTCTATATTATGAACAATCAAATATATATTATTGTTCCACAAAAAGCCCTTTCATAACAACTTACAAATGGAAAAAAATATTATTATTATTATGACTATTATTGGCAGTCACCTGCTGCTGTACACAAACACCACTCTCATTGTCATAATAACAGTCATGGCAGTAAAATACCTTACCGGTGGTGAGAAATTGAAAACAGAATAAAGACTCAAGAAATGATGTCAGGACACGTTTTGGCCAATCAAAATAGTGCACATACATCTGCACACTGGCCAGTCACTTTCAGCCCATACTATATTCAACCCACCTGCCTGTGTACTTTACAGCAGCATGGCACATTTTGCAAATTACATGTGATTTGTCAAGCTGTCTGTCTCTTGTAAAATCCGTAGTGTTTTCAAACTTTAGATTTGTAGTTTTCTGGTGTGTGTATTTGTTCTGCCACAGCCAAGCTCAATGTATATGAGTTGCATGTAACATGACCCTAACCCATGCTGCTCAGCAGCAGTCGCATTCCACTCCATAACGTAAGGTGACATAGGAGAAATAGTCCATAATATCAAATTATTGGATGAGTCATGTTTCTAAATAAAAACATGGAACATGTCATCGATGTCATCCCAAAATTTTATCTCCTCTTATGGATGCTCTTCTGATGCACTTGCATCATGGCCACACGTGTCCATGTATCAATACGAATCAGTTAATCTTCCCATCCCTACTGCACTGAGGTCAAGAAGTACAAGAATAGAAACTTTATGGTTGTCTGAGTTAATTTTAAGATCATTTACAACTCTGATAAGGTCAGATTCTGTGCTGTGGTTAACTTTAAAATCAGACTGGCAACATCAAACAAATTATTACAGATGACAATATGACAGATACATATATTTTTGGCTTACAGCCTTTTCAAGATTTCTTTCCAAGGATTGGAAGGTTAGCGATTGGTCTGTAGTTCTCAAAAGCACATCGAACAAGATTACTCTTTTTCAATCATGGTGTTATTACAGCATGTGTGAGACCAGTGGGGAAGCTTTCAGAGAGTATGGAGGCATAAACAGTCTTAAGGACATCAGCTGAAAACATTTTTGAACAGGCATTAGGTCAATAGCACATGTTGCAGAATGTAACTGCTGCACCAGTTCTTTGTTCACTACATTGAATAAGAGCGAAGTTGGACACAATGTGTGCAACATGGCACTGATTTAAGACTGTGAAAGAAGAGAGCTCACATGCACTAGCAGAGGAAGCCACAATATCATTCCTAATATTGGAAATTTTGTATTTTATTATGAGGCAAATTCATTACATATCTTTGAAGTATGGAGCTCAGCAGGTATTGGTCTAAAAGGATAAACTATTTTTTTCAATGGCAGAAAGCAGAAACTCAGAAAAGTAGTGCTGTCTAGATTTTATAATTTCTTAGTTGTATCACATTATGTTACGGAGCATGTTGAGCTTGTAGACATTATAAACAACCTGATATTTGGTCTTGTGTGACTTGCGCTCATGCAATCAACAATGCAATCAAGCCTGTGAGATCTTGTGACATCATTAACAATTAAAGTTTTATTAGTGACTGATCTGACATTGACGCAGGGACGGTTTTTGCTATGGGCAGTGTGGGCAACCGCACAGGGCGCAATCTAGGCTACTTGGGGGCACACAAGCGCCCTCCAAAAAAAAAAAAAAAAAAAAAAAAAGAAAAGAAAGAAAGAAAGAAAGAAAGAAAGAAAAGTGTGTCCTCAAAAAAAAAAAAAAAAAAAAAAAATCGGCAGTTTTCTAGACTAGCCTACCATATTGACCTGCATAAAAGACGACCGTGATTTTAAGACAACCCCTCTTTTTCAAGACCCTTTTTTGGAAAAATAGGCTACTTTTTATATGGACAAAATCTTGTTTGAATAAAAAAGCCACCGGCCTGCATCAGGCGGGTCGGCCGCGGCACTGGTCGGCATCATGCGGGTCGGCCGCGGCAACGGTTGGCGTCAGGCGGGCTGGCCGCGGCACCGGTTGGCGTCAGGCGGGCTGGCCGCCTGAAAAAAACCGCCTGGTGCCGTGGCCGACTGGCGCTGCGGTAGGAGTAGTAACATGGAATGGCGCAAGCCAGTAATTTCGCCTAGGGCGGCAACATAGGCAGAACCGCCACTGTATTGACGTGTGTCATAGAAAGGACTATAATCCAAAAGTGAAACCAATTAAAATGCTCAGTAAAGGAGGCAGGCTAGCCTAGCCACCAGGCTAGAAACAAACCTAGCTAAGCTGGCAGAGGTTGCGACAGGTCAGAGGAGATGAGTCTGGCAATTTTATAAAAAGTCTGTGACACTTGAAATATGACATATACAAAAAATAAAAATAAATAAATAAAAAAAATGTGATTGCGGTGGGATTGAAAACAGGTTGATTTGTGCCATCTCTATATATTCAGAGAATTTTAAAATAAGACAGTAGAAATGCATACAACAATTTAATTATAATGTTTGGTGATATATGACTTAATAGATGGCTGTGTTTCAAATGCACAAGTTAGAAAATTTTAGGTTACTATCAATGGCTCTTTAAATATTGAGTGGAGAGATCGAACAATAGGGAATGACATCAGGTCATGACCTCTGCAGGCACATCCAGCTGCACTTGTCTGATCTACCCCACTCTAACCAGAGTAAGAAAGCAGAGATCAACACTGATTTTAATAACACCCAGGTGGCCAAATTTGCTCTGATTGGCAGATAACCCCTGTCTTTGACACTTCTCCTCTTTTTCTCATGTATATATTCCTAGTTTGTTCCCTACTCACATCTGCTCTCAAAACAACATGTTATCATGGTAGGTGTGTGTTCTGGTTATGACTGCAACTAAACAGACACTGTTGTTTCCTTGGTAAGGAGCTAGGCATGTAAAATTGGCGAGTCCTTGAGGTAGGGGTGGTAGGTGATTAAGGTCTTTTACTTTTGTACAGAGGCTAACAAGGAGGTGTGAATCTAGCAAAACATCAGTGCATAAGCATAATGAGCACAATGACCATCCAAGAGCTTGCCTCTCTGTCTCTGGCTCTTTCTCTTTCTCAATCAGAAGTAAATATAAACTTGGTTTCATATTAAAAGCTGGTATGTATAATTTGAAGGTAACTGCCATGCCCATGCACACATTACCTCCACCTAAATAATAATCAGCAGCACTTACATATGTATTCTTGATAAATACAATACGACTACAACAACGAGTCCACTGGACTATTCTTAAACATTAAAGGGATGCACTAATCCTGATCGGTCAAAAAGTGTCGATAATGTTTGCATTTTATTGCCTCATTGCAGCAGTCAATCATATTTTTAGACTTTGCTGGGAAGAATTTAAAACTGTAATACGTATTCTACTTCTTTTTGTCATGATGTCATTTGATTGGCCGGTGCCATAGTTTATGGTGTCCACTGTGGTACACATCATAAAGTTACAGTGTAAATTTTGTTCTCTCTGTGACTAGGTACTTTCTACACAAGCAGACCCACAGATCATTAATATATTACCGTATTAAAATTTAGCCAAAGTCCCAATTTAGGTAGGATTACCTATGCATGACCAGTTTTATCCTCATTTGTGTAGAACATGTTCATAAGCAAGTTTCAGTGAATTTGTGCTGGCGTCTAACATGTCTCCATATTTTTTCTGATAGTGGAGTCCAACCTAATGCAAACTGTATCTTTACAGTTAATAATCTTATGCTCATTTATGAGTCACAGAAACTTTCCGTAACGAGATAGCAATTAGCTTAAAAGTTTCATCCCACTGCAGTCAGACTCAGAGTGTAGGCGCATAATTGATTCCCATTAATTTGCAGGTACCGCTGCAACTGAGATTTGAGTTCTGTATAAAATTAGCACAGCATACACTGTCCCCATCAGGAAATGTATCTCTCCATGATGGACAGTGGAGGTTGAATTAGGATTTTAAGAAGATGAAGAGCTCAGTGAAAAACTCATTAAAATTAGTTAACAAACTGACATTGCTCTATTGAGCATGTTCATATATGAGCTCACACACACACACACACACACACACACACACACACACACACACACACACACACACACACACACACACACACACACACACACACACAGGTTCCTCTGCCACTACTCCAGGGACTTAATTATTGCCACATATGAGTAGAAGGAAGCTCTCTTATATTATTAACACAGCTTCATTTGCCTTTTACTATTCAAGGATATTTTTTTATTAAAGAAAAATATATCCTTTGCTTCAAACAGAGAAAAGAGATCTTGATGGAAAAAAAAATATATATATTTCTTTGTTCCTCTTCTATCAGAAAATGGGTGTTGTTGGAATGAACAGGCCAGCAGGTGTTGCCTTTGAAGAAAAGAGATATTTAAAATTAACAAGACTTGCCTTTGCCCTCAACCCCCTTCCCCTGTTCTCCCAATGCCACTGTTTGTTCTCCCTGTCTTTCAACAATTTCCATCATGTTTTTGTTTCTTCTTCCTAATTCTTTTTTATGTTGTCTTTGTCAGGTTTATAGTTCATATCTGTTTGCCTGTGGCATACAAGAGGAGCTGCTTTCATTAATTACAGTACCAGAGTTGCTGTTTCCCTCTTTGCTGTTTCCCTGAGGACTCATGACCCTTTAAGTCAAGTGAACAGGAGAGTGCCGCAGTGCTGCAAGTTCATTTCCAGTGCTTTCTGAAAGCGGGAGAACCATTTGGTGTTGTGTTTGGACGCAGCGTTCACCTGACACAGCTTTGTTTAGTGGCTCTGTTTTCACAAATGCTTACATCCCTGTCTTTGCCACACCTGTGGTCTGTCGAGCTAAGTTTTACTCAGCACTCACTACTGGATATCAATATGAAACATGGGCTCATGCTTTTGTGCTCTCGCTGTGAATACTGTACACAGTGGCCAGTTATCTGGAGATATCCTTCAGAATTTTCCTTCCGCATGACTGAACCAATTCAACCGGCCGCCCAGCAGATGAATACTTTCTCTGTGTGAGACAACTGAATATGTAATGAAATCATATCCATTTTGATACACATCTGAGTCTACTGAGTTCATATTCTGAACACCAGAGGGTCATGCTATTTCATTCAACATTTCACTTTTAAGCAACATGAAACAGCTACACCGCTGCAGGTATAAAACCTGCTGGGAATTGAGTGTTATGCATTATTTATAGTGTGAGTTGTTCATGAAATGACATCTCTTTTCATGTTAGCCATGCTATTTGCATCATATAGCATATTAAGTTGTACTGTGTCGCTGTATGGTCAGCACAAATTTTTACTGACTACCATATTGTTGGTGCAACATGAAAGACTATGTGGTCTGCAGTCTACACACTGACTGTCCTGAGGGGATTTCTCTGGCAAAGACTCTTTAGCAAGGAGGCATGTAGAGTTATGAGAGGTCAGAACATCACCATATTCATGCAGAGATACTGTGCACACAACATGTGTGATCTCAAATGCATGACTCACACAGTGCTAAAAATACCATATGTGTGTGTGTGTGTGTGTGTGTGTGTGTGTGTGTATATATATATATATATATATATATATATATATATATACACTGAACCATCAATTTAAGGAGATGGAATCAATCATTGTTGTCAGGTCAGCTTATTATAAGTGACTTTGGGCTTGTTCTTCTGTTAAGTTGCTTACAAATATTGGCTTTTGTCTGCTGCAGCTTTTTGGGTTTGTTACGGATAGATAGATAGATAGATAGATAGATAGATAGAGATATGTGTGTGTGTGTGTGTGTGTGTGTGTGTGTGTGTGTGTGTGTGTGTGTGTGTGTGTTCATTTTCATTCATTCATTTATACATATCTCATTTTTAGGTGGCCTATTGGTATTGTTTAACATCTTTAGAGTATAAATAAAAATAAAATAATTACACTGGTTATGAAATCAAAAAATACTTTGATATATATTCATATATAAATTGAGCAAGTAGCCTCTCTCCCTCACATTGTGGTTGGTAAGTTTGCCTGTTTTGGATTTCTTTTGGGCTTGTTTCCATAAACCTATAGACCTGGTTACATGTTTATCTTGCAAGATCTGGCAACGCTGAAATCAGTTTTCTCTCTATGGGCAATATTGGTTTGGCTGTGAGACAACAGAAGTATTTATTTATAAACTCATACGGAGGCATGTAGATGAAAAAATTTTAACGTTCCTCCAAGGTGCAGCATCAGTTTAAGTAGACTTTAAACCGTCCTTGAAGCCGTCCAAGTCCAGACTACATCTTTATAATTGGCAGTCTCTAAAAATGATTTGTTGCGAATCACCGAGGAATTTGATATCTTGGAAAGTGTGGTTCGTTTCTGTCCTCCTTGAGGATCTGTCCAGTTGAGTGAAGGGAATCCAGAGAAGAGGAGCAGAGGAGGGAAGAGGTAGTGAGAGAGATATGACATAATCCAAACTGAGATTGGTTGCCGTTTGATATCTTGTTTCTCAGCTCCACAGACTTAATCAATAGCTGCCAGTGAGGGAGAAGGAATAAAAGTACACACACACACACACGCACACACACACACACACACACACACACACACACACACATTTACACTCTCTCTAACACTCTCTCTCTCACCTGTCAGAGAGGAGGAGATGTTGACGCTAACAAGAGAGGCTTGGAGACATCTTCCTGGCTGTCCTCTTATGGGACACATGGACACACTGATCTTTTGGTAGTGACAGAATATGCAGGATCTGGCTCTCTCTTGCTCTCTGTCTGAATTCAATTCATGTTTTTACATTTCAATACAATATGTGGTTTTGGCATGATTGCTGGAAAAAAAGAGGTCCAGATCCCACTTCCTTGTATACACAATGTAATAAGAAAACTGTCCTGATGAAAAAGCAGCAACAGCAGTTTTTAAGTGAGAGATTCAGATATTGAGATTCAATCACTGTCCACAATTCATTTAATTTCAGTTCAGATTTCTACATCTTCACCAATGAAGATGTTTTTTTCTTCTATGGCAATAAAAGGAATTTGCAGGGGAGTAGGAAGGACATCTCATTCTCAACCTTCAAAGTCAAGCAGATACTGTAGATTTGAGTTATATATTTTAAATGTATTTTATTTTTGTGCATGTATGATTGTGAGTGTCTCCTTTTCTCCTGAGCTTTTGCATTGAGAGGATGTGGCTGTGGGCATCAGAGAGGACATGTCAGTCAGTTTATTTTCTCTGTGTAGAGCCACATGACAATGGAAGGTTGATATTACAGGGCCTGTATTATCATAACATAATGATACTGAGTTATCATTATACACCTCTATGTTGTCTTAATGTTGAATTAATGATAAAAAGCAAATACTGATTAAATTTCTCATGAAATGATATCTGAAACAAATCAAGAGATATTTGAAAATTAAAGAGCTTTAACATGTATAATAACACCATGCAGTTCAATTTGGCATGTATTAGCAGATATTGTTATAAATCAATTTTGAGATAATCTCTTATGATGAGTGGGATATTCCGTCCATATCGCCTGGCCCTATTTGAGATTTGGTTTATCCCTGTGACAATGTGTTTTAAAGCATGTTCAGGGAGGTTTTAATTGCTGGATTCACACACACCAAGTCACTGAGAGGATGTTTCTCAGCTTCTGAGGCCACAGCTGGTTATTTCTGAAATATATTTCCACAATCTAAATGCTCTCTATTCAAATGCCAGACCTGAAAAAGTCTGCCCAGTTCTGCCCCAGACACTGCTTATTATTATTTATTTATTTATTTTTTTTTTGCAACTGCAATACATTTCTGCATGCTATGTCTCTATAAAGGTTTTATTCAGTAGATTTGATCAAAGTTGGGTCAGTGCTCCCGAACTCTTCCGCTCCACAGAGAAGTAACTTGAATTAAATTGGAAAATATTCTAACAGGAATTTTTAAACTGAATGATCCTAAAATGCTGAAGTCTCCTCGCATTTGAACCAGGGTCTGTGTATTTCTGGATGAGTCTAACTGGGATGTTTTTCCATTTTAAAAATATGCATTTTTTTTTTTTTTTGTAATTCAGTGGTTGATATTTTTTGGCTTTACGCACATTTGATGAAGCCAGACTTAATTTCCATTGTCACTTTGGATAATTTTGTATACTTTGTGGAGGTATGAAAGACCTAATGTTTCTACAGTAGCGTGACCTCCAGTCAGCCAAATGTTTTATGGTGCCAGTAAATATCCTGGCTGTTGAGGAAGTGCACCTTGCACCAGTGGATGTGTTGTAGCATGTGTAGGAGTACAGAGAGGGAGTGTGTGTGGAGCTGATAGTGTGTGTCATCTTACATGAGGCAGCACAGGGCCTTGGCTGGATGCTGTTCAGGGTACAAGAAGGCTTAGCAGACACAGCTTTTCTCACTCTGTGTCTGTCACACACACACACACACACACACACACACACACACACATACACACACACACGCGCACACACACACACACACACACACACACACACACATTAATCTAAAGAAGGTACAAAGAGACGACTCAAAAAGGCACGAAAAACAATAAAAATTCTGAGAAGACAGTGAATAGCAAGGGATGTGCACAATCTTTCACTGTCTCCCAATTTTCCTCGCCTCTCTCTCTCTCTCTCTCTCTCTCTGTCGTCCTCCTCACACACACACACACACACACACACACGCACCAGTTTTCTTCACCTTGATATTTAATTGTGACGTTTACATTGGCTCTCTGGCTCTGTTCTCCTCAACCAATCAGCTTTTCCCAGCTGGAGTTACATGCCTGCCTGCCTCTCTCTCTCTCTCTCTCTCTCTCTCTCTCTCCCTGTCTTTCTCTATCAATTCAATTCATTGCATATGAGCTTTATTGGCATGAAATCCAAACATACTTATTGGCAAAGCATGTACAGTATAAAATACAAATGCAAATTTAAAGATAGTGATGACACAAATGAAACAGGAGAATCTAATTTATCTAATTACATATATCAATCAATACAATTCATCTCATGAAAAACTAGTTCCATCAATCACAAATTAGATACAGTTATACAGTTTATCTAATGTCAAATGTTAAATTTTCATTGCTTCTGTCCTTCAGTTATGACACATGGTGATGTACTTTGCAGCTAATGTGGCGTACTCACGTCTTTCTCCAAAATTAGTTGACCTTTGTGATTTTGTGGAATGTTTTTAAAGTTGTGGTGCAATTTAGGAGAGTAAGTCTCTAATGTGGTCGTGTTTTGTGCAGTGCAAGAGGAACTGCGGTTCTGTGTCCACCTGTCCTTTGGTGCAGAATGAACACAGCAGCAGGTCTGCCTGTGTTGGCCCGTTTCATCGAGTCTGAATCTAGTCAAGGGTTTCCTCAGTTTAGGCTCAGTCACAATGGTTGGGTATTCTGCAAGTTTGTATTCTCTATATGTTTCTAACTTTCTTTGGGATTTTATTAGTTCATGGCAGTATTTTCTTTGTTGTCTGTTCTTTGTTTGGTAATAATTTGCTTTAGCCAGATAAAACGAGGGTTGTCTTGGTGGTTGGTCGTGTTCGCTGATGTGAGCTCCAGAATCAGCTGGCAGAAAGGACTCTTTTTCTTGATTATTTCCTGGCACTGAAGGCCTTTATAATGATAAGACTGGGGATTGCTGTTTTTAAAATGGCTATAAATTTTGATGGTTCTTCTTTTGAATTGTGATTATGAGGGGGTATTGACCTAATTCTCCCCAGCATGCAGAGTTTGGCACATCTCTGTGTCCTCCCAGTATTGATTTGCAGAACACAGCATGCAGGGTCTCAACTGGATGTTTGTCCCAGTTTTGTCTTTTGTTTGTGGTCCCCAGATTTCACTGCCATAATTATATCAGTATCACATTGTTGTACTGTATTTTTCTTTTGGCAGAGTAAAAGAAACTTTTTACCTTAATGCAATGCATTCACAGCCTTATTAAGATTGCCCATTGGACTTGACATAATGCCTAAGTAATTATAATTTTCTGTATATTCCATATGTTCAAGATGTTTCTCTCCAACTGTGAAGCTGCAGATTGGACAGTTTTTGGACACTTTTTTTAGGTTCACTTTCAGTGACCAAGAAGTCATCAAGTCTTTTAGGACATTAAGTTGCTCGTGTAAACCCTCTTTTGTGGTTGATGTAAGAACTAGGTCATCTACATACAAAAGCAATTTAACTTGTGTTTTCAGAAGAGCAGGACCATGGGCATTCGATTTACCTAATTTTAGGGAAAGTTCATTAATATTGATATTGAATAATGTTGGGCAGAGGCTATAGCCCTGCCACACTCCACATTCATGTGGGATGTATTTTGTTCTTTGTTGTCCAAAGAACTGAACTGATTGCAAATTTATTGTTAGTGTGCACATTTTTATACAGTCATATGTTTTTTCCACCAATTCCACCAATTAATTAATTAATTAATTATAAAATTAAAAATGGCCCTCATACCAGACTGAGTTTAAAGCTTTTGGGAATACAATGAAACAAGAATAAATCTTCTTTTTATTTATGAGCACATAGTCATCAATAGAATAGAATAGAATAGATTTATTGTCATTGATACAATGAAATTCAGTGCACTCACGTACTGGGCTCAGTTAGAAAAGAATAAATAAATAAATACACTAAATATCATAAATAAAATATTACATTCTTATCCATTCATCATCTCATCCATTCAGTCACATTTATGCTGTCATGTACCATACCATTTATTCAGTGCCATCGTATGCATTTAAAAAAAAAAAATGTTGACAGATATTAGTGGTTTGTTTTCAGGTCAGAGTTGAGTATGGTTATAGCTTTGGGGTAGAAACTGTTCATGAATCTTGTGGTGCGTGTTCTGATGGACCTGTAACGTTTTCCTGAGGGTAACAGTTCAAACAGATGGTTAGTGGGATGGGATGAGTCTTTCAGAATGTTGTGTGTCTTCTGCAAACACCGGGAGTTGAAGATGGTGTCCAGGGTAGGTAGCTGTTGGTTAATGATGTTTTGGGAAGTTTTTATAATCCTTTGCAGTGACTTTCTGTCTGCAGCAGAACTGCTGCCATACCACATCAGGATGCCGTAGGTCAGCACACTTTCAATGGAGCAGCAATAGAAGGATGTCAGGTGCTGCCGTGAGAGGTTGACTTTCTTCAGTGTGCGGAGAAAGTATAGCCGCTGTTGTGCTTTCTTTACTATTGCAGTTGTGTTTGTTGTCCAGATAAGTTTTCTGAAATGTGTGTACCCAGGAATTTGAAGCTTGTCACTCTCTCCACCCCCTCCCCCCATCCTGCTTCTTCCTGAAGTCAATTATCAGTTCTTTTGGTTTTTTTGATGTTGAGGCTCAGGTTGTTCTCTGTGCACCACTCTATCAGCCTTTGTACCTCCTCTCTGTAGGCAGACTCATCGCCTTTGCTGATCAGCCCCACCACAGTCGTGTCGTCTGCAAATTTGACTATTGTGTTGGTGTTGTGTGATGGAGCACAGCTCACAGCACACAGCCTTTTGGGGCCCCTGTGCTGAGTGTCAGAGTGGGAGAGAGGTGCGACCCCATTCTGACTGTCTGTGGCCTGTCTGTCAGGAAGTCCTTAATCCAAAGGCAGGTGTTGTGCTGTATACCCAGGTATACAGCAATTAATGTGGTGATGGTATAGATATGGTACGAACAGGAAAAGTTGGTATTTTTTTAATTTAGGAAGTGACAGTAAACTTTACTCATATGCTGTTCACACAGATTTCCCAGTGCAGTACTTAAACTTGGAGTTCTTCTAATGTGATGTGGAGGTCTTGGTTATCTTTTACTATTGTCTCCAATTTTTGACTATGGCTTCTTGTCTGGTATTTATTACAGGTTTTACCAAAGTTCCAGTAATCCCACAGGGAGTGTGAATGAGACTTTTCAATTCCATTTATTTGTGTTCTTGTGTATTTTACCCTTTTGGTTCTTACTTTTTAACTTTTTATACTCTTAGGTTTATATAGTTTCATGTTGGATGTTGCTGAGATCTTTCTAAACATATTTAATAATTTAATGTACATGAATTGCACTGTCATGTTCATACCTTCAGTATAATGGTAAGAATACTGTAGAAAAGCATGTTGGTAAGAATGCTGGAGAAAAACATCACACACTGATTGTATTTCTTGCCTGGTTGTTGCTCTTTTATAGTCTTCTATTGTATTCTTAGTCCATTTATCTGATCTAGGCAGGCCATACATTGGACTGGCCTCCTTACATTTTGCTCTACTACAACTCTCAGTTCTTTTGATAAACACAGTCTGTTTGTTGGTCTGGCTGTGGTCAGACAGAGGGGATAGGGACTTAACCGTGAACACACTGATGGAAAATGGGTCTATATCTGTAATCATATAGTCAACAGTGCTCTTGGCCAAGGGCTGAGCAGCAGTATCTGTGTAAAGAGTCAGCCCCGTTGCTTGGTGCTGACTATATACAGACCAAGGCTTCAACATTCAGTGGCTGCAGCAGGGCCCCTCTGTTCTCTAAGACTGGAATTTAGAGGTTGCTTAGTGATAAATGTGTCATCATGTGTTATAGTGATGAAAGGCTGTGTTGCTGTTCATGCATCAAAGTGCCCACATACTAGAACTTTTCTTGGGTTTTGAAAATGGTATATTTCTGCTTCTGTATACATGACATTGTTTGGGTAAGATGGAGATTCGGGGTTTGGGGTGGTGCTGATTTGCACCATTTTTCTGTTATGACAGTTACACTATATCTACATCAGTGTTTACTCTTGATGACAAATGTTGAAGAGGACATACCACCTATAATCCAAGAGTTGTGGCTGATGTGGTGGTTGTGGTCTGGGTTGCTAAGGTTCCGCTTGAAGTTGATGTCTTTAAGGACCTTTACAAATGTCTAGTTTCCATTTCTGTCCAGATGTAGCCAATCATATAAATTGCAGGGAGCTATGGCTGTGTGATGGACCAAATAGATATTCTTCAGTTTATCACATGGATTAAATGGAGTGGAGTATCAGCCCAGGAGAGAAGGGTAGAGATGAGCCCTCTTGACTCAGGTAAGGTCCTGCTTGCCTTTTTCGATGGCTTTGCCTATGTCCCGATGGAGTACATGGAGATTGTTGGTTCCTGTGTGTATTATAATGCAGTGTAGGTTCCCAAGTGTCTCCTCCTTTAGTTGACTGATAGCTTGGCTTGTATTTCTACAGTGCTTGTAGCTGACTCGCTTGGTGGGGAACGGACACTGTGTATCAATGAGTCTATGAGTCTATCGGAATGACCATCTGGGCCTCCGGATCAGCTGAACTACAGGAGGAAGGCTGGCTTGCTGGGCAGCTTGACTGATGGTTGGTTGTTTCACGGGGATGAGGTTGGTGTCCAGTGGTGGGCTTAGTGTCTGGTGACGTAGCAGGTTGAGATTGAGGTAGTGGCTCGGAGTCATCTCAGTGGAGCTGGAGAGCTGGGGGGCAGGGTGGAGGTATAGGGACTCCTGTTATGGCCTGGGGCTCCTTCCTCGAGGGCTTAGAGGATAAGGTTCTCCTGATGGTGGTTGCTGATTTTTTGTGTCACCTTGCTGATGGCCTGTTGAATCTCTCTCCTTATCAACTGAAGCTCTTGTTTTAGTTGCTGGAGGTGAGATCTGAGAGCTTGATTGGTCTGGTTTCTCTAAACTTTGTGAAGTGTAGCTCTAATAGGGACAGGTTCTCTCTCAGTTGTAATGTGTGTGTGTGTGTGTGTGTGTGTGTGTGAGTGAGTGTGTGTGTCTCCTCTGGGTCTTTATTGTCTTCCTCTTCTAAGTCCTGAGATTCTGCATGGGTGTCAGTGGTGCTGGAAGCCCTTTCACTTTCTGCTCTCCAGAGGAGAAGAGTCCTCCAAAAGAGCAGGGGTGTTCATCATTTGCTTCAAACCATGACTTTTCCTGTGTTTGGGTGGCAGCTGATGGTGAGAATCGGGTTATCAGTGTTACGATTCTTATCTTGGCACATTTTTAAATGACATCCTTTCCTTATACCTTCATTTGAAATGTAGGCGCAGCTTCTCTCCATGCTTTCATGTTACTGGTGTAGAGGATGAGGTTACTCATTTTCTTCCAGTCATCCTCTTTTTTAAAGTCTGCATAAAATTGTTCAGGATTTGCTGACATTACTTTCTCTCCATATTTCTTTTTTTAGCATTCTCACCTCTGCAGTTAGTAGGGCACTCTATCTGCCTTCACTATAGGCTTGTGTTGGTCTCCATGGCAACACAGGTAGCATCAAGTGCCAAAAGATGCTATTAGTTTGTCTTGCTGATTGAAAAAACAAACAAACAACAACAACAACAACAACGGCTGGACCTAAAATGTTGTCCCACCTCACAACATCTCTTTTCCTCGTAGATGGAGATTTAGCTCACCAATGCTGATGATCCATATTTTTGTTGTATTTATTTTGACTCAACTCATCTCAAATTAGCCTGTCAGTCTGTGACTTCTGATGACTGATTTAGGTTAATGTTTTGATGTCTGACTATTTTTTCCTCCTTTTTCTTTCGTTCTTTCTTATGTGTCCCTTTTTTTGCTTCTTTGTTTTCTGTTACCTCTCTATATATATTTTTTGACAGATTCTGATTCAGATGTCTTTCCATCAAAAGTTGAGATGAGACAAGAGCTCATTTTGTTCCCCCCCTCCCTTCTCTGTCCATCTATCTAACTATCTAATTGTCCCTCTGTCACTTTCACTCTCTCCCCCCACCGTCTTTGTTTGTGTCCCCTGAGACATATGGAGAGATGCTCCATCTCTGAACTGAGTGTGTATGTGTGTGTGTGTGTGTGTGTGCTTTTATTCATGTGTCTAAAAAATAGGAACAACTACAGATGCATTAACTGACTACAGCAACTAAATGAATGCAACCTGACTGCATCTTTTCTTCCAATTTTTCTAGACCATTTTCATCCAATTCAGTTTTTTTTTTTTTTTTTACAAGCAGGCTGTGTGAGTGTACTACAATGATTCGAGGTCTCCTTCATTGTCTACCTGCCCTCTGTCTCTTTTCTGTCCTTTATCTCTCCTCTCTTTCTCTCTTCAACTGTATTCAGCTCATATTGCTCATGTATTCAGACTCTCTCTTTCTATTCTCCTCCTGTTTGGTGCTCTCACTTGGAGTTTTTCTTGAATTGTGACCATGTCACCCTGTCAACTTTTTATTTAGCCTTTAATGCATCTGTTTCTTCCCTCTACACATAATTTCTCCCTGGCAGATGTAAATCTGAATAGATTTGATATATATAGTGATCTCCGTTTTGTAGTTTTTTTCACTAAAACACTTTCTATCAGGACATGTCCCAGCTTCCTGTGATTTTATATATGCACATCATATTAAATTCACTTACATCCTTGAAAGAAAGCAACAGAATGACCACATTTTGTTTACTTGCTTATTTATTTAATTAAATCTGTATTTAACTAGGGAAAAATCCATTCGAGGTTAACCATATAAATTCCAATTTTCCATTAAATTTCCTCTTGAGAAGCTTCAAGGTTAGAAAAAACTTGCCCTTATTGAAAAATTGCTGGTTGTAACACTTCCTTGAAGCTACTTCACGCCTACAGTGAATGAAATATTAAATGCCATTGTGTAATGGCTGCCGCATCACATCAAATAGAAAATATCTAGATGTATTGTGTATCATTTTATACACTTTTCCCTAGAATTCAGCAGGATGCATTTGGGATCTTATGAAAGCTTACAATCTCCACTAGATTTTAAAATAAAGTTCTATGGGTTTGAACAACGCTTGGCCACACAGCGATGAAGAATCCATCAAAGGCACCGGCAAGGTTGGCAACATTCAAAACCACCATGCAAGGGCGACTTGGCCAAGACAAGCCGCAACACAGATTAAAGTAAGTATCTACAGAAAAATAATAACACAAACTTAACTAATTAATAATTACAAACTTTGGGAACAAATGTAATGGTGGTGTGCACTAATGTGATGGCCTGAAATGCTCCTTTGCTTCAGAGGTTTTTGTATATGGAAGTACTGTGAGCACATACACACGCATGGAGTGTTTTTTTTTTTTTTTTTTTTTTTTTTTTTGTCATTCTACTGTTTTAGTTTTTCCTTGAACGTAAATGGTAGCCTTGAGTCTTATTCAAGGACAGGGAATGGAGGGGAGGAGGCAGAGCAAAAAGGAAGGAAGGAATGAGAGTTCCACTGTTGGTAGAGCAGAAAATTTAGATTTCAGGTGTTTTTAATACTTCTGAAGGCAAACTATATCCTCCTCTTGGTTTCTTTATCCTTGAGGAGGAGGGTTTTTTTTTTTTTTCATTTCTTTCTTCCGCCTCCCTTCCTCCTCCATGGCCATGGGCTCTTTCTCAATGCACTTGTTACTCTGTGATTCTCTTGACTCCGCTTCTTATTGTGCCTAGATCCTTTGTGTTCTGTTGTTGTGAAAGTCCCTGACCTTCATTGGGATTTAGTATAGCAAAGTCTTCTATGAAATAGCAATAAAACATTTTCAATGCCTCTTGTATATTATTGTGTTTTGTTACTGGCTGGAATAAAAAACTAGAAATTCTTTAAAACCGATAATGTAACCATACAATATATGTGTATATGTATGTTTGTATGTGTGAGTGTGTGAGAGTGTTCGTGTGTGTCAGAGATAGGCAGCTGGGTTTACGAGTCACACCTAAGTTGCATACAAAAAGACTTCAGACCTGACTTGCAACTTTTCCCTTATGACTCTTGACTTAACTGGAACTCATAAATAATAACTTGTGAACTACAAGAGTCTGTCTGCGATCAACCAGGCCCTGAGCGTGAAAGTTACAGGAATTAGACTCCAACAATGGGCTCTATTTTCAAACTGGTGTTAACCAGGCATTATGTGCTTACCAGATTTAACGCTGGTGACTGGCGTTAAACCAGTTTTAGGCGTTTTCACCAGTTTGGGATTGCCATGGTATAAAGTGAACTTTCCAGCCCCGAGATGGGTGGAGTGGTGCAGCTGGGTGTGTTTCTTATGCAGATCAGCAGCACTGTGCCTTTTTTCTGCTATTTTGGCATCAGATAGTCCTTTGCCAGGCAAAAGCAGGTCTTGGTGAAAAGCGATGCGAGACTTTCCTGGTGTTTGTTGATTGAGGCACAGTGAAACACACCTCTCCGTCATTGCAATAAACCCACTCATGAGGGATATGTTTGCTTGTTACAAGAAAGACTTGCATATCAAAACTATGGTTTTAATTTGATTATGGCGATAACACAAGTAAAGCTGATATTATTGCCTTAAATGTCTTTGGTTAGATAAAGAGCTGATTCTTCCCAGTGTCTGCCTTCCACAGCTGCCGACAGGATGTAAGACAGCCTTCTCTTATGGCTGATCAAATTTCTATAGCCATCAGAAAGCAAGAGGACAGATATACTGTTCTATCCAGATTGATGGACGTCGTGCATGTTTCCAAAGCACCGTGCAATTATCTACACATTATCCAGTGTGGATGCCTAGAGTAAATCAAGGTAAATCTAAGTAAACCTGCATCATCTCTTACAGACATGCACAGACCTTTTTGCTTTGGTACACACCAAACTGGTTGGCTATAACTCGAATTTTATGTGGAAAAAATCAATGGCCAAGTATCAACAACGGACACTTATCCAAAAACTACAGGTTGCCTGGAGCAGTGTATATGCATCCTTTGGTAATTGTGGCTCTAAGCAGGGCCGGCCCTTCCTATGTTGGCGCCCTAGGCGAAATTACTCTCTTGCGCCCTCCACCGCTAAGATCACTTTTTCATCTAGCGCCATCATCATGTCACATCAGGCTATTTGGGCTCGTTAATGTTGAATTGGATATTTCCATTAATGGTGCAATTGTTAAAATAGTGTTCAATTATGTTTGGACTCCTCTTTGCAGGGACGGTGGCGTGCGTTTCGCAACAGGTGCGTTTTTGCGCAGACGTATGCCTAACGTCGGTTGTAACAATAACAATATAATAAAAGTATACTGTTAACTTACCATACATCGGTCATCGGTAGGCTACATCTGTCCACTGTGTCCGCTCTGGTGGAGATAAAGGCAGGTGGATCAGGAGGCAGCAGGAGAGGTAGGCTATTTCTCCAGGGAGCCACCGTACACAGTGGGGTTACCCGGCTGCTCATTATGAATCCCCGCAGGCTTTCTATGTTTTTTTTCGCAGCATCTTTGTGATTTTTTGTGCATTCAGCGTGGACGTATTTTGGGCCATTTTCGTCTTGGCGTATGCTGAAGGAGTCGGTCTTTAATTCGCGGTTGCCCTCGTTCGCCCTGCGTCCCATATGAAGCTGCACGTCAAACCAGACTTTACAGTCAAGCCCCCAAGGTGTGTCTGAGCTTGGTGCCTGAAAGTGTTTCATCTTCTGGCAGTCTGCCTCGGTTATGGCTTGGTGGTGGGAAGATTTGTCACGTCCTTCTCGGCGGAGTTTCTTTACCACACCGGTGAAAACATTGTTGCTGGTGGTGAATTCAGCGTCTTTAACAGACACCAAGCAGCTCCTCCAACCACTCATCCAGGCTCATGCCACCCAGCAAATCAAAATTCACCACAAAGTCTGCATTTTGTTCACAAAAGTCTTGAAACAAATGTGCCTAACAGGAAGTTGAGTGCAGTAGTTTGGTTGCTAGGCAACGCTATGTCCGTTACAGTGGCGCAGGGATATTTTGTGCTGCGTGTCTGCCGGCGGTTACATGATTTTAAAACGGCATGGAACGCGGCTCAGCCAATCACATTTAAGGATGGGAAGCACCCGTCTTATAAACAACGGATAAACCGCCACACACAGCATAAAAAGGTCCAAGTTATTTTGGTTCCAGCTTATTCAGAATAATAAATCTATCATAGGCTATTAAGTGCAGCAGAAATGGTCCAGTTATTTTTGTTACTGTGGCTTGGCTTGCTGACATGACTGAAGGGATGAAGGAGGAGGAGGAGACTAGCGTTGCTTTGGGAGCGGGCCGGACGGCTAGCTCACAGGTAACTAGAACTTGCACTCGTAACATTTAAATCAAGTGGTGAATGGCCGCAGGAGTTTCCTCCGCTCAACACGGAGTCGTTTGGGTGAAAAAAGCCAGTAAACTGCTCCTGTGTCGCCATAATAAACTCCGTCTCCGTCTCTCTTTTTTCTCTTACCTGTACATATTTCTTTCTTCCTGAGTCGGGGAGGGACCGTTTGCGTGCAAACTAACTCATTCATTTGATTGGGTCACATGCTGATGACGCAGCCTGGGGGCGGGCACTCACGTATGATAGAAAGCTGCTGATTGACTGAGAAGCTAGTTTCACATGAGCTCTGCTAAGGCTGGCATGGCTGGCTGGATGAACATTTTAATCCCGAAAACATATTGTTCTGATTGGGTGGGCCCTGGCTCAAAATGGCGCCGCCTATGCGGTAGAACAACCGGTGCCAGCGTCCCTCTGGCCGCTAGCGGCGCCCCTCCAGCAGATGGCGCCCTTAGCATTTGCCTATACTGCCTATGCCACGGGCCGGCCCTGGCTCTAAGTGTGCATTTTAATACAGTAATGAGGAACTGAATGCAAAGATTTTATTTAAGGAATTTGCATGAATAAAATAAATTGCAACAACAACAGCCAACAAAATGATGGAATCAGTGTTTAACATTCTACAAATTTTGTCTGAACAATTGTCTTCAAATACATGACATTAACATCATTATGCACAGAAAAGTCGGTGATCTGGTAGAAACCATCTCCAGAAACTTAAAATCACCTTAAGAAGGGACATGCTGGAAACATATTTGTGTAGTGTGTATTCATGTTTAGGTGCTGTATAGTCATATAAGTCTATTCTGCATGAAGTGCACATGCAGAGAAGAGAAGAAGACCAGAGACAGTGTGTGTCATGTAGCGGGGAGTGCACTATTTTTAAAGGGGATGAGACCATCTGATTTTATTAGCCTTTGCTGAAGTCTGCCCAAACTCCATCTGTTAATAATGTATTCCTCCTACAAGCGGCGTTAACTCCTGTGCCAACCCCCTCTCCCCAGATAATGCCAAGATAGCGGTTATCGCCAAGATAACACTGGTGTCGAAAATTGCAAAAATAAGTTGGCCACACCCCAAAAAGGATGACGCCGGGTTTAACGCTATGAAAATATGGCACATTAGTTCAACAGTTGTAACTTGCAAACAGCAAAGATGATCTATTGTTGTTTTTTCTCCATTATTCTGAACTACAGTATATAATGTTACAACACACCTGCGGTTCCCATACCTCATATTGATTCTATGGACTCAGACTTGACTTGGACATGCGTTTGGTGACTTGGTAACATCTTTCATCTTTCGTGTGTATGTGTGTGTGTGTGTGTGTGGGTGCGTATGCAGTGTGTCTGCATGTGTTTACTGTGCGCAGTTGTAAATCTATCAGGAGGAAACAGGGGGATATGAAGGAGGAAGAAGAAATAAAGGATAACATCTGGTCTAACACATCTGCCCCAGGCCTGCTCACCATGGGGATTCGTTAGAGAAATCACACACACACACACGCACACAGCGACACACATAAACACGTATTTACAGCACGCTGTCATCATTGTCAGAAGTTGTTTGTGCCATGCAGTCCTTCACAGGAAACAGAATGGCCAAATGGATGAATATATATATAAGCTTTTCATAAAGGACATGCACTCTCTCACACATACACAAACACAATCCACACGCAAAAACACACACCCTCGATATCATGAAGTCCTGCTGTGAGAGATCCATCATCCTACAGAATTCCATGCAGCCACAAGCTACGATTGCTATCAAACACACTGGCTTTGATGTACAGGCTCTCATTCGCGCTCCCTCCCTTTCGCCTTTGTCTCTGACTAATCTGGACGACTACCATCAAGAAGTCATGGAGGATGATAGAGCATGGTCGAGCGTTTGAGTGTATGTGTATGTGTGTGTCTGTGTGTGTGTATGTGTGTGTCACTGTTATCACTGGGTGCCAACACGTGTGCCTATACTTCAACATGTGGACATTTTGCTCGTGTGTGTTTGGGTAAATGGCCCTGTACTTTCACGAGTGGCGATGGTGGATTTTTTTTTTTTTTTTTTTTTTTTTTTACAGCACCAATGCCTGATTGCGTGGCAAGGCAGGAGTTTGACAACATCAAAGGCTGGAGACAAAACCCAGTGACTGGAAGGCTCTTTTGATCAGCGCTAATCATTGTTTTACTTAATCGCCTCATTCCTCACATTCCCCCATTTACAACTGACATCTGTGGAGCAGCACTCACTGATCAGAGATGAATCCCTCTGTGTGTGTGTGTGTGTGTGTGTGTATGTACGTGTGTCTCCGTCTGTCCATGTATTTATTCATATGATTGCACATATGAACATGTAAATGTAGGTATATATGAGTCTGCATCTGGATTTCCATACATACCGTACATGCATGTGTGTTTTTACAAGGTGTGATCTCAAAGTGTGTGAGTGCATCCAGGTTGGTGTGTGCACATCATTTAAAATTCTGCTGCTGATCCAACCTGTCTGGAAAATGGATGAAATTATTCCAATTGAAGTGCAGCTTGCTTCGGGAAATAAAGAGTTCTATACCAAAATGACATGTATCCATTTTGGAAATTACCTGAAATTCATCATTCAGTATCTTTAAAATTCCGAGGATATAGTCTGTAATGTTATCATTTTGTCAAGTGAGAACTTCATATACCTGCTACCCTTTGAAAAATAACATAATCTGGTTCAGTTTCACTCTATCAGCCATTTAGTAAGAGTAGGTGCCAGCTTTTTTTTTCCCCCATATAACTCAGTTTGAAATTGAACTCTTCAAATGCTTTACAGTATGATGCCTATATATGTGAAAACCTGTTCCTCCATGTGGAGAGAGTGTGAGGTTGTTAAAAAAATGCCCTCAAAATACACAATTAGAACATTATTTTAATCAGTACAGCAACGGGTGCATAAGGCAAAACAGCCAGAAAGCACAACACCGAACCAAACCTGTTGTTTTGAAATGTATAAACACCTTGTGAACCGGATGAATGGCACACCTGTATAAACCCTGTTTATTGTTCTTATTCTGTATCATGTCCAATTTATCTCAACTAATATGTGTTTGAAAAAAGATTAGAGGTTTTGTGCATTGCAAAAGATGAGAGCACAGCATATTGCATTTGATGTTTATTTCATACAAAAATATAATAACATTCTATTTGAGAATTCTCCAATGTAAACTAAAACCCTGCAGAAAAATAAACAGGGATAGCACTTCAAAAAGGCAGCAGTGGCAGGAAATGTCTGCATATTCTCGTATTCCTTTAGAAACAATAAACACTGCCTTTTAACTCGCAAACTCTCCATGGTGGCATGGAACAGACTCAGTCAGCTTGGGTGAGGCAAGGATCTTTGAAGGAGAGCGAGAGAGGAAGTGAAAGAGACAGCTTCTGAAAATAAACATTTCTCCTGAGATGCACAATGTTTTTGTGTGCGTATGTATCATTTTGATGACAACAGTCCCTTTGACTCTGTGTGTGCGTGTATGCGTGTGTGCATGTGCGTGCGCGCGCTTGTGTGTGTGTGTGTGTGCTTGCATAAGTGCACAAGTTGGTGGCTATTTCATCAGATTTGTACAGCCACCACATAGCAGCCTGCTTGAAACGTGTGCCTACATTTCTGTTTTTACCTCGAACAAAGGGTTTCTAGTCCCATTCTAGTCCCAATCTACCCTCATACTATTTTCCATTTTTGCCACCCATTTTAGTGATTAGTATCCCTTGTATTGTAAAATATACAGTGACCTCCATATGTATTGTGGACAGTGACACAATATTCATAATTTTGCCTTTGTACACCACCACAGTGGATTTGAAATGGAGTAATCAAGATGTGATTGAAGTGCAGACTTTCAGCTTTAATTTAAGGGTTCAACCAAAATATGGAATTAACTGTTTAGGAATTACGGACCCTGACTGCCAAAAAAGTAGGCGTCAATGTTCCAGCTCTATTTGGGACACCTTAAACATCATCCCTGTCAACAGCGGTCCATCACTCCATATCAGTGCTCACAACATTAATCTCACAGTTTATTGGCACTAACCATAACAGCAGTAAACTAATGGCTACACTAAATAGGTGCATTGTGCTGTGCTAACTACTCCAGATTGTTTCAATATTACTGCAGTTATTTTTCAGCAGTAAATGTTGCCATAATGTTAAGAATAATACTGAGTTAGCCAAGGTTTTTTGTATAAATATCTGATGTATGTAATCCATTTTGCCAAATCCACCATATGTACAAAGCCGTGAGTCAAGCTGAATAACTCACTATTTTTGAATTGTTGGCATGTGGCCAACAGTTTTTCTGTCTTGTTTTCCTCATCCTGGGCAGCAATGAGAGGGATGATCTCTCCTTGTCTGTTTGTGTTCTTTTGCTGATTTTTTAAATTTTTACTTCTTTGTTTTCTGTTTGATTATTTATCTCTGTCTTATGTTTGTCCTGTAAACTCAATAATATTTTTTTCAAAGAAAAATTGCTGACAAGTGGCCTGTCACATCTGCATCTACTGCCTCCGTAACTCCTTCCACTTCCCACTCCACTCCTCCTTAAATGGTTGCCACTCCCCCAGTGGCTCTGTGTGTGCGTGTTGTGTGTGTGTGTGTGTGTGTGTGTGTGTGTGTGTGTGTGATTGCCTGAGTGGAGACAGGTGTATTGGAGTCGGGGCAGGACATCACCAGCTGCACCTCATCCCGCAATTAAGATGCCTGCGTATCCCCGTAGCTGCCACATTGTGGTCTCCGTCTCAGCCAGTTAACCACACATGCAGCCATTCTTTCCTATTTGCTATTTGCATTCCGTTTGGTGCCTGTTCCAGAACCTGATTCCTGTCTGTTCTCCCTGCAGTCCTGCCTGCCTTGACTTCGACCCCCCTCTCTCCGAATCCCCGTCTTGTTTTGTCTGCCCTGCTTGCCCGCCTGGACCCTGTTAATCGGCCTCGGCTCTGGACCTGCTCTGTTATCATCAGCTCATCGGACCTCCCCTGGCTCAGCGAAAACCCTCTGCTTGGCACTCTGAGTAAACATCTACTTTTTTCGCCAGTCCCGTCTCCCACTGTTTGTGTTTGCATTTGGGTTCACCTGCTAGTGGCCACGTAACATGGCCATGGCACAAACACAGCAATGCACTCTGAGATGTCCTGATTTCACCACAAAACAAAATTGGCATTTTTCGGGCATTTTTGTTGTGCATTATCTATGTAGATCTGCTCCTCTGTAAATTTCACTTGCTGGGTTTTAATATCTCGAGGATGAAAAATGACCTTGTGTCTGTTTTCTCTTTTGCGTCTTCTTTTCCTTCTGCTCTGATGGCAAATCTCAGCTGATAGCTTGACTTGTTTTTAGCCATGACATAGAAGATTTTTTCATGTCCAGTGTGATCATTATTACTATTTTTCAGGAGGTTGCTGGTGTTCCAGGAGGTTGCTGGTGTTTCAACACTAAACAGACTATCTTTAGCTCCCTCCTCCTCCTCATCCTCTCTTGTATTTTGTGTTGTTGTTTATACTGCTGTTGTTACTGATTTAGAGGACACTTGAGGGCTGTACTACAAAGGAGGCTCAACATAGCCATGCTTTGTGTTCACTATCAGGCTCAACAAAACCTAAAGCTCCAGTCAAAGTTAAGTGGTATCACGATGGTGGTTATCATCAAGGTTTGTAAAGTCCGGCTGTCAGCTTTGTGCTCTGTGCGCGTTCACATAAAAGGGGGTGTTTTGGTGTCATATGATTCTACTTCCACGAAAAATGGACCGTTCACGGGCTGCATATTTCACACAAGAGGAGCAGCTTGTCCTCATGGAAAGCTATGAAAATTTTAAAAATACAATTAATGCTAAGAGCAACTGTGGCAGCAAATAAGGCGAGAGAGGAGTGCTGGCGATTAATTTCAAAGGAAGCACCAAAGTTGGGAATTCTGTCACTGTTATAGCCATTTTAAATAATTGCTGCAATATTCATTCAGTATTAAGAAATTAAGTTTAGAAATACGTAACTTCAGTAGCTTTATGGGAGTGTGTCGGACGGAGCAGGCGGTGGTTACCATGGTTACATGACAATTTTGACCACTATTTGCACTGCTTAGAGGTACTTGTCAGTAGTTTCAGATAACTGCTCGTTACATTTAAAGTTTAACTAGAATTAAGGAGCCATTTCTGTTGTTTGTTTGCTCCTTTTTTGTCAAATCTGTTTTTCTAAATCAGAATAAGTGGCGTTTGGAGTGCGTTTGAATCACCACGGGCTGCTCCCGTCCAATCGTCACCGTTATAATATAAGGGGTTTCCTTTAAAAAAGTAGGCTACTATAACAAAGTCTGTGATACAACGGAATATTTCTAACAAACGTGGAGTCTGTGCACCACTAATAGTATACCTGCATTGTGCATATGTGCCACCAATCACCGGACAAAAATTGCTCTGTGATTTCACCTGGGTGAGATAGCGCCGCTTTTATAGCTGGGGTTAAACTTAGTCAGGACCAGGTTATGAGTTAAACATTAGTTACCATGGTGATCTAGCCGGGTTAAAAGAGAGCCACCTTCGTGATACAGGAAAGCCTGGCTTTAGACTCAACATACCTCACTAACCCACTAAACCTGCTTCGTAGTACATCCCTCTGGTAGATTAGACTTAAATTCTTAAATAGCCATGATTAATAAAGAATACAGGAGGAAAGTCTCAAAGCCCAAATGATGAGATGAACCAAATATTCCTAAACTGTCTGCATTCCTGTGCTCTCTGCATCCCCAAAAGACCTTTCTTACTGTCTGCATTTTTTCCTCTACCATATTTTCATTCTTTTAGCCTCTCCTCACGATTCATCTGTTCTTGGCGACTGAGCCACTCGACTGTATTATAGATTTGCCAATAGCGTCGGGCAAAACGATAGGCAGGACAGTAAACCTCAGTAAACAAACTATTTTTCACAGCGTTACTGGGCACCTGAGTTGGACCATCTGAAGTATCTCTAGCGTCTCTAATGACACTCTGTCGACACTCCATATACCCTGACAGCTTTGATGTGCATAGCCGGCTGAACAGTTTGAAGTCTGCATGACATGCCATCAAAGAGTGTTTTGTGCAGTACCATTTGATGCTGATGCCAATGTCGTTTTGCTCGTCCTTGACAGCGTGCAGGTGAAAAACAGGGAGAGACGCAGGGAAAGATAAACATGAACACTGCGTGGCGTGGCGGAGGAAGATGTGGGCCCAAATGGAAAAAGGAGAAAGAGGGTGAGAGCAGGAGAGGGAATCAAGAGAGTCAAGATGAAGAGGAGAGGATGAAGTGCAGGTGACGTCCATAATCTGAGCATCTCCTCTGGCACCACTTGAAGGACAGGAAAAGTGAGAAGACTGAGGCAGAGGAGAGGAAGATTCAAAGTGAATGGGCACGACGGAACAACAAAGCAAGTTACAAAGAGAGAACAGAGAATGTGTCTTTCCGCATGAGTGCCTCTTTAATGTAGTGAGAGCTGTGTTGTACATGTAAAGGTGGGCTAACCTGCCCCTCTGTGGCACCCTGCTCCACTCTCCATCATAACCTCCCACACTGTGGATCTGCTTTTGATCATCTCCTCAAACACGGCTCTGTCCCAGGCATAGGAAAAGAAGAATGCATGCTGGTCTAGAGGAAAATTATTTCTCAGTATACTACTTATCTGATAGTCAGACTCCGTAACCATAGCAACAGGTGGCTGGCTATGAACACTGCTCTTGAAACAGGTTGCAGTGCCTTGGCTAAGGATATGGCAGGGTGCTCAAATTGCCATGGATGTTGTATAATGGATAATGTTGTAATATGGTTTTAAACTGCAGTGGATGTAACAACTGAGTTGTATTGAATTGTGATCAAGCTGTAAAAGCTAACAGCAATGTGGTGTGCATTCTTGATATTCGCCAGTTTGCAGAAGTATAATGTGCATGCTTTAACCTTGAATGTGAAGAAGTCCAGTGCTTGCTTTGGTATTAGGGGAAAAAAACTCCGCTTTTTAAGATGTTTTTGACTTTAAATTGAAGTTTCATTTGTATTGATTCACCTTGAAAATCAGTCCCAGCTAAAGGGATGATGGATCCATCCATCAATCCTTTCTATCCATCCCTCTGTCCATCCGTACTTCCATCCATCAAACCAACCCGGCAGCCAGCTGGTTAGCTTTCCACAATAAAGAAACCAAATGCCCAATATGTGACTGCAGCAGAGTGTACCCTGTTCAAAAACGTAAGCCTCATTACTGCATTTCTTAACTTTATGATTTATTGGATGGAAGACTTTTTGGAAGCAAAAGTTTGTACTTTGAGAGTTTATACTGCTTGTTTGTGATTTTTTATGCATTTGCACTCTGTTTAGATACTAAAGTGTGTTTTCTTACAACAACACTACAACAAGTATGTCAATCCCATAAAACCCTTCCAGATGCAATAAGAGATATATTGACAAATATCTATGTTTTTTTAATTTGTATGCACTGATTCCTTCTGATTTTGTTAGTACCTACTGATTTCTGGGATTCACCAATGTTTTCTTATTTCTGCTTTTCTTTTAGGTAAGAGAGAAATTCACAAGTGGTCTGCACTCACTCCATGGTTGGAAACATATTTTAAAATTCAAGGACATAAAAACAACGCTTTAAATTAATATTGATGCATAATCACATTTAGATTATTTTATGTTTTAGATCAACTATAAGGATTGGCTTATTAAAATAAAGAAAATTTAAATGAGGGCACTTGAATGCAAAACAGCAATAAGGCCACAGAGCACAGTGACAGGCATTAAAAATAGTTATGCATAAATGAATGTTTGTGCATTTACACAGAAGATCTGAGTCTCTGTCGGTGTCAGGGCCTCAGATACTGCCCTGTCATCCTGCAGGCATCACCATGGAGCGCTCGGCTTGAGTAATGTGTTTTTCAGTCTTCATTTTCATATTGAACCTTTTTCATTTTATTTCAGTGACTGTGCATGTCTGAACAGTAACCAATGCCAGTATGGACGCTCTGCAAAATCACATTTGCCTTTTTTTTTTTTCCCATTTTCATTTCATTTAACTGTACTGCAGTTCAGTTCTGTTCAGTTCTGTTCATACCTGTATTATCCCAAGCAGGGAAACATGACTTGCAGGAAGGCTCAGTACAAACCACACAATCACAATCAACTTTGATTTCAGCTGCTGAAGTTCTTCTTCTTCCTACAGCCTCGTCTCCCATTTGCACTGTGCACAACTTCCATTAAATAGTGTGCAGTGTAACCTATGCCAATAAGAAATGCTCAGGCACATTATGAACACGGGTATTTGTCAGTCAGCACACCTGGGTAAGAGCAGCTTTGGATGGATAACAATGTTTGGTGAATATGGAGTTGACTTACTTTTTCTCCTGCGAGAAAAATAGTTTCCTGTGTCCTGTACATACAAACATAGTACTAGCACTGGAGTATCCCATACAATTACCAATTTTACTTTTAATCAATTTAAAAGCCAATATTTCAGTGCTGGATTGTTGTTACTAGCTGCCTACTCTTTTTTGAACAAATCCATTTTACATTTTGCTTGCAACATGCTTCTCTAGCCTTATTTGGGTTTAACGTTTGCTTACTTACTTGTGCAGATTTAGATTTATCAAAACTGAACTGTTATCAGTTTTGTCGTTCAGGGGCATATTTGGCCATGTCAGACATAACCAAATTGACAGCATTATTATCAGTGATAGATCACTTGAACCAAAATTTGTCTCTGAAGAGTATTCTGCATTCTGGAAGGTGCGAGCTGAGTCAATTTCAATTTCAAGTTTCTGATGAGGAAATGGGTGAAAGCAAAATTGTTGTCAGTGTGGAGGTAAAGCCATTACTAGCCAGTGGGAATGGGGAAATTATTCAATAATGGGAGTATGATCCTTAGAAAAATCACAGGACAACAAAGTAGATGTTTGGCAGCATATTCTGGCCTCCTTTTCTGCCCTTCCTCAATGGAAACTTTGTGAGAGGCTGTGTCTCTTATTATTTTTTTTATTGTCACTGAGAGTCCAAAAGAACTTTGACCAGCCGCTATGGGCACACAAATAAAGAAGCAGACAGGCCACTCAAACGCACACTGGGACACATTTCTCTGTGCTGAGCAGAATGGAAATGGACTCCTGCTGAGCTGTCAAAATCTAGACCTTGCGACAAAACAAATGACACAAAAATACAGACAGACACACAAATGCAGAAACATGCATGGGCCGAGGGGAGTGACCATGTGTTGAGAGAGAAGCAGAAGCAGTGGAAGACTAAAAGAGAGAGATTACAAAAAGAAAAATGAGTGATGGGGCTGTAAACAGGGAAAAAGGGAAAAAAGAAAACATAGGGAAAGACCTAAGTGGCGACAGCGGGAGGGGTTGAAGGCTAGAACAGTGTTGAGGAGACAAAGAGAAAGTTTGACAAAGAAGTATCTGCTATGATTGCTACAAAGTGGACCACGTTAGGGAACACAGCAGGATCTATAAACAAAACATGGCAGACACTCAGCAGGCAGATATTCACACACACACTCACACGCAAACACACACACGAGGAGATGTGTCCTTAGAACACGAGTACGTATGGGTCCTTTCTGCTGTGTAACAGGGGAAGTGGTGGCCACCCTGCTGCCTAATCGATTCATCCAACAGCCTGCTCCTGTTTAAAGCCCAGCTGTCACTTTCAGCACGCGCACACACACACACACACACACACACACACACACACACACACAGACACACACACACGCAGAGGCATGCATGCATGTAAACACGACCACACATGCACGCAGACAAACACACATACACATTTGTCCGCTCATATATGCCCTGTCATTCGGCGGTATTCAGCCAACCGCCGCCTCTGTTTCTCGCTCAACCCCATCGCAGTTGGGTTTGGCCTCGTGCCAGAGCAGCAGCAGTGTGTGTACGTCGCTGTGTGTGTGTGAGTGTGTGCGTGCATGTGTGTGTGGGTGAGATAGAGAGAGAGAGAGAGATGAAACTGGAGCTTGTCTGCTCTTACTGTCGGATGTCATCTTTACCTCACGCTGACTCTGTTTACTCTTCGTACTCACACATACAAGCTTTACTGACCCATTATATCCACTGCTGATGGCTGTATTGACCTTAACTTTGAAGGTAGAGTAAAAAAAAAAAAAAAAAAAAAAAAAAAAAAGAGTAGCTACTGTCAAAGAACCATTAGAGTCATATTATGCACTTGATTATTTTAATCTGAGATAAAGCTATTTTGGATGTTTGGTGTTTTTAAATGTTTGATGTGGTTACTGGGAGAGATATTTATGAAAGCAGTGTCAGCCTCCTTGCATGCACCTACAGGGAAGGAGCAATCATCAAATGTTACAAAATATTATCATGCTAAACATGGAGGCCTATGGCAACAGTAACTTACAAGAACATATTCCCCTTCCATATTTAGATGCGAGGTTAGTCCTAATCGCGTTATGGGGATATGAGATCGCCAAGGTTGCTCAATTATACATTCTCCCCTGCCTTTAATTCGTTCTGCCACCTCTCCTTCTTTTGCTTCACCTCCGCCCCGTCACACAGATTATGCTCCCTCCCTCTATCCTCAGCGGAGAGGCAGGAATCATGCACTAAGCTTTGAACATGAAAGGCAAGGGAGAAAAACAACAACAAGGACAAGGGATCAGTGCGTCTATGCAACTGAGTGTGTTTGTGTGTTTCTCGGCGTGCATGTAAAGACAACTGTAAAGGAATCTTTCCCCTTAACATGTGCACGTATGCAAATTCGAGATGTCATTTGTGTGTGTGTGTGTGCAGAATGTACATGTAGGTGTCGTTGCTTTCATGTATGCTTTTGCATTTGTTTCTGCGTGCGCACACGTGCTCCAGCGTATGGCGAAATATGAGCCCTTTCATTCGTGTTTGTGTAAGACACCTATCAGCTTGTTTACGGAAAAAGGCAGCCTTCAGTGTATTTGTGGTGTTAAAAGGGCTAGCAGTAAGTGTTGTTGTCAAGCCATTAAAACTTTAGTTGTGTTCAGTGCGAGTTTCAGTCCAAATTGCAACACAACTTTTCCAGCTGTGCCCCAGTCATGTCCCTTAAAAGTTCACATCTAAAAGTTGGAAAATGGTCCAAAGAGTTTGAGATGTTAGAATATATTGAAAACATGCAGCTTGGTACTTTACATATTCCGCTCAGGGCTCTTGCCTACTCAAGCAGATCTAACCAAAGATAAAGCACTGTGTGAATATGATTTTAGGGTAGGCTGGAGGTACAATGCTTACAATATAATTTTGACAGTTTTAGCGAACAAAAGAGCAACCCAGCAAGAAGTTAGACAGAATAAAGCTTGCCATCAAGTGACACCCGGTAGGCTGTCAGTAAAAATGAGCGGCTGGATGAAAGACAAGAGCCAGATAAAAAAAATGCTGCACACATACTGAGTGGAGGTAAAACTTTGCCAGGTTTCCTTTTTGCATACTGACATCACGCTTCAGTCACATTTGAGACACGAGTGCAGCCATGAGTTATCAAGCATGAGACCAAAATGACATACCTCAGGAGGGACTACCATTAGCTGCTGCCATAGCAGTCAGCTCATCTACCTGGGGCCTAAGTCAGCATCCAGAAGTTAGGAAAGTCCAGTCACAACATTTATTTCTAGAAATATCATTTTAGGATGCATTCACACCTGACATGTTTAGTTAGACTGAATCAACTTTGGTGCATTTGCCTCCTGCGTTTGGTTTGTTCGCGAGACGCAAATCAGGGGATGAGCCCAGTGCCCTCCAATCAAATTCAAGTACACTTTGGTTCAGGTGTGAAATCAGTCCGACACAAATAAAGTGCTGATGGGATTACAAATGTCATTGGAATTCCATATGCGTTGTTAACTTCGCAATCTCAACACGCCTAATTTATTCACCCGTTCATTAAGTTTATCAAATGAAGGTCCAACCTGCCTCTAGAGTGAGCGAAATGAGAAATCACGCTGACTGGATTTGTCTCTGCTCCAAGTGAACAGAAGACAGATCCCGGAGTTGAGCAATCATGAAATCATTTACAACACAAAGTCAGACAAGACATTTGTAATGAAAATGTCCCTCCACTGACCTTTGATGGAAACTTTTTAGTTTAATAAATGTAAGCATTGTAAGATCTAACTGGCAATTCCTTTTTTTTTTTTTTCTTAGACAAAGTCCGAGTCCAATTTTTGTTGTAATTATGTTTCACCCATTTTGATTTGTTTTGTTTCTGTGTGAAAGCTATCTGTACCTGACCAACAAGTGAAATAACTTCAGGGCTGATTTGCACCGTAACTCGCACACCAGGTCTGAAAACACCCGTCATGTAGAGCTCCTCAGAGAAAAATCATAAGTAGCCTGCTACAAGGCCTGAGTGCTGTTACCCTGTAGCTTCATCTGCTGCGTCTACATCCACTTCCATTCTGCAGCTTCTGATGACAACCGAACTTGACAGGAACTTGCCAACTGAGAGTACAGTGAAACAGCATTATCTGCCGGGTTGCCACTGAGCGTGACATCAGTACTGTACTTGTGTTTGTGCTGTATGGCTGCCCCTCCATTGACCCCTATTCTAACAGTGCAATACTATGTCTGAGATGCTACTCTCCAGTGTATCCTAGTCAGCGAGAACAGATCTGGTGTAAATAATCGTGACAGTAGAAGTGAAAAATCGAACAACCATTGGTTTCAATGGGCCCTGGAAGGTGAAATACGATCAGCTCATTGTCTGTTTTTTCTCTCTCTTTTTTTCTCTTCCTCTTTCCCTTTCTCTCTCTCTCTCTCTCTCACTTAGAAATTCCTCCCTCTTTCTTCAAAGCAGCGTATAGCCTTCCCTTGTGTGACTTTACTGTGCCTCGGTAGGAAGCAAGGAAACTAAATTAGGAGAGTTGGAGTAGTGGACAAGGAAAATATGGATTTATTGGTATTGGGGCGCGTCCTGCTGTCATCTCAGGACATGTTGTTGGCGTCGACTGTAATTTACTACGGTGTTCAGGCAGGGCCAGTTTTAGTTTTACATGTGGCATCAATCATGGGGACTGTCAGTGAGCTTTTAGAGGTATCTGGGTACACACACACACACACACATCCATACACATACTGCTTTTAGAATGAAAGCCAAGGCTAAAAAATGAATGCAGCAAACAACCATCCATCAGGCCTACCAAACAACAACAGATGCGTCACTGAGCTGATATGTAT
This sequence comes from Myripristis murdjan, assembly GCF_902150065.1. NCBI lineage: Eukaryota > Metazoa > Chordata > Actinopteri > Holocentriformes > Holocentridae > Myripristis > Myripristis murdjan. The sequence continues at coordinate 32,544,258 of NC_043980.1, forward strand.
AAAAACTTGCAATATCTGCACTCCCCCTGAGTACACAGACAATCACTGGCTGGGCTTTGTCCTCTGTCTTCACTTGAGCTTCAAAGTAAGTAAAGTATGTCTTACTGTATACAGTTGTACAGGGCTAAAAACAATTTTATACATCTTGTCTAAGAATTCATTCATTTCTACTCGGGGAGTAACATTCATTATCTTGATCAATCAATTTTAAATTATGCTGTTTTGAATGAATCAGTTTGCTGGAAGAAATTGTCAGAACGAGTCATGCTAACGCTGGCCTGAGTCGAGATAATGTGCACTGTGCAAAGTTGATCTGAGTAAATACTATGACGAACAAGTCATGGCACGGACCCCGTTTCCTGTTACACCGGACGCCAGCCACGTTGCCTCACAGCACCACAGCTGACACAAAACAAAACATATCCAGTTCCACCGGACCTAAAATCCAGTGTCTGGATGAAATCTGGCTTCTGCAAGAGAAACCAGGACAAAAGTTGTGCAGTGTGTGGGATTTGTAAAATGGAAATCATGCACTTCCGAAACCCAACAAAGCTATCCAACCACGTTTTGAGGCGACAGGGAATGTATCAAATCAAATGTATTGAATTGCCAAAAAATTGCACACCAGTCAGTTAGGAATCTAATCAAATCATTGTTAAGACAAAGATTCACACCCATAATTTCTACCTGGCTTTGGCATGGGCATATGTGACGACTTAGACCCTTTCTGTGTGACAAAGTGAGCCCCCTGCCTGGACATGCCAGCTTTTATTTAACATGACTGAATGAGCTCTGTAATACAGACATGCTACAAAATGTGCACACACACAAACAAACACACACTGATATATGAGTGGATCCAACCTGAAAGTAGAGTTTAAAAAAAAAAAAGAAGAAGGTGTCAGACATCACAGACAGTGACGTACTTGCTCAAAATGGATTGTCAGGATTCACATTCACATGGCAACAAGGAGGATGTTGTGTTAACTGTTAGTAGAGGAAGTGGCAATCTGTTTTTAATGTGTTAGGGTTAATGTGGAGACACACTTTAATGTCAGGAGGAAATCATATCCTGACATGATCCAGGTATAAGAAACATGTCAGTGCCAGGTGTAAAAAGCGATAGACAAGTGGAACCATAGTCCCTGTACTTTATTCTGTGCTCTTTTGTCATCACTCTGGGGAGTTCAGAGCATGAGGCAGACAAGGAGGGCTGCCAGCCTTCTTGTACAGTGGCTCACAACTCTACCATCGCAGCTAAAGAAAGCCCTGATTTGTTAGATGAAGGTGTACTGATCAGTGAACTCAGCCAATGTACTGTTTCATGGGCCTCGATGGCACACTGCTCTGATAAATGTGTAAAACGGTACAAACAACTTGCAAAGAGTTGCATCAGAGGTGTCCAGCTGTACTGTTTTGATAATAATCAACTCTGCTCCCAGTATTCTCCCAGGCCAAGACGAGAAGACTTGTTTCCAAATGCTATAGATTGGTTCTGGATTAAACAGAAATCCTGTTTATCTTTCGGTATCTCTACAATGCAGATAATCCATCTTGGAAAGGTCATATTATTTCATTAAGAAAGCACTTTACAGTAAGATACCTAATATCTTTAAAAGCACCACACTTTGTTTTAACGAGCTATCATTTCTTTTGAGAAACCATGTGCCACTTTTTAGCGTGTGTCAGCAGTCTCGCTTTCCGAATAAATCTCGCTATAAAATTGTATTTAATTCACACGGTGAAGTGCAAGTAACAGCAAAAAGCCCTTGGTGTGTATCAATCATAAGTGACAATTATTTTTCACATTTTCATAAAAATACCCTTTGTCGACCACCTGGCTCTTTTTTCCCATTGCCAGAAAAGCTGTGTTATGCTCCCACTCTTTCAAAAAATGTCCCTTTCTTTGCACATCGTTTGAAATACATGGGTTTAATGACACGAGTCAAAGAGAGAGTAGAAGACAGTTGAATTACATTGCAATATTAAATACTGTGTGCAAACTTTGGTAACATCCTCCGTTAACACGTTCCAATGAGGAGCATCAAAGTAAAGGACAGCGCACAGTGAGGCAGCCACTACTGCAAAATGAACTGTGAAGCAGAGCATTACTCGCTTGGTTACCACAGACAATCCAGCTGGACATTTTATCTAGTTTTCTGTTTTTTTAATTTTATCTCACATAATTTTTTTTGGCATACCCTGGTAAATTACTTAAACTTGTAATGAATCATTTTAAATGATTAATGTCTTTGGTGAGTAGCCATATAGTAAATGATAATGTACAGAAGGTTGGTCATTACTGCAGAACAAGCCCCCTCAGGGTGATTCCAACTTTGCATCAGTTTTAAATAACCTTGCAGGGACTTATTTTGCAATAATGACCTGCTAACTGTACATTATGCCTTATGCAGTAATTACAGAGTATAAATTACTGGTAGTAATTCATTAAATGAATTAATATATTAGTCATCAGGCAATGTCAAATAGCATGACTACACTTAATTTATTAGATCTCATAAGTGACTTCCAGCATGCTTACAGAGCTTGAAACTCAACATGAAAAGCTTTGTCTCACATGACCGATTGGTTAAAGTATGTTTATGAACAATGGCATGGTCATTGGAGCTGTATAGTTAGATATCAGTGCAGTTTTTGACATAATAGATCAAAACAGGTCATTTTTACATCTTCAACAGATGACAAATTATCTGCCCAATAGGACTCAAAACTTTTTCAATAGCAGCTTGTCAGCGCATCAAGACATCAAATGTGGCACTCCCCAGAGAAGCTGCCGTGGTCCACTGCTATATTCAATATTCACTGATGAACTGCGATGAGTATTGAAAAAGCCAAAACACGGGTGTAGTAATGCATGCATGACTGGGTAAAGGGAAATAAGCTCATTTTGAATACATCTAAAACCAAATCAATAATGTTCGGTCCAGAGGTGTTGAAAACAAATCCCCTGTTGAATTCATCATTATGTGGAGTTAGAACTGAATGGGTGAAGGCAGCAAAACTGCTCGGCGTGACATATTTTATGTATGACAATTTATAGACCACCTAAGCATGCCTCCTCTTTTATCAGTGAATTCTCTGAACTTTTATCAATTATACACTCCTCATATAACAAAGTGATAATAACTGGTGATTTTAACTTACACATAGATAACATTTCAGATCCCATTACTATTGAATTTTTAAATATATTAAACTGTATGGATTTTACGCAACATGTCACACAGCCCACTCACAACAGAGGACACACCCTGGATTTGGTCATAACCTATGGCCTGTCCACTGGTGTGTCCTCTGTTGTCGACCTGGCTGTGTCGGATCACTATTGTGTGTTTTTTAAAGTTGCCAGTTTTATTCAACAGGAGGCCCCGGTGAGAACAGTGAGGAAACGCCATCTTACTTCTGGAGTGGCTGCAAATTTTATCGAGATTTTATATAATACCCCCGCTGAAATTTTACCTGCACCCTGTGATTTTATTGTCGATAATTTTAACACTAAACTGAGGTTAGCCCTCGACTCAGTGGCTCCACTTTTAACTAAAACGATAAAAACTAAATCTACATCCCCCTGGATAAATTCTGAAATTAAGAGTCTGAAAGAAAGTGCAGGAGTGCTGAAAGGAAGTGGAGGAAAACAAAACTGACAGTACACCATGAAATATTCCGTGAAAAACTCAAAATTTATAATAACACAGTTAAACAGGCAAGAACTTCCCACTTTTCAAAACTTATCTCAGTTAAAAAGAATGACCATAAATTCCTCTTCTCCACAATTGATCTTTTAATAAACACCGATTTTAAAAAGTCCTCCATGGTACCAACTGATGCTCTATGTGAGGACTTTGCAGACCACTTCAGAAGTAAGATTGATGTCATTAGATCTACTTTTTTATCACAAAACAGTGTTGCTTTTAATAGTCCTGAGCCATTGCTTTTACCAGAGGAAACACTGGAACATTTTGTCCTGGTTGATGCAGAGATGCTTGGTCGAGTTTTCTCCCGAGTTAACCCAACAACCTGCCTTTTAGATCCAATTCCCACATCACTCTTAAAGACGTTTTATGGATTCTTTGAGTTTGAACTTTTAAATATTGTAAATTGCTCCCTCCAGACAGGTGTCTTCCCCGCTGCCTTTAAAACGGCAGTGGTGAAGCCCCTTCTGAAGAAGAGCAATTTGGACCCTAACATTCTTAATAACTACCGACCTGTATCCAACTTACCCTTTTTAAGTAAAATTTTAGAAAAACTGGTTTTTATCCAATTAAATGATTTTTTAAACAGAAATAATATTTTAGATCAATATCAATCTGGTTTTAGGATGAACCACAGTACCGAGACAGCCCTCCTGAAGATTGTTAATGATCTCAGGTGTAACATGGACTCACAGAAGCTCTCAGTCCTGGTGCTACTGGATCTAAGCGCTGCTTTTGATACAGTAGATCACCACATTTTATTAAACAGACTCAGAAACCTGGTGGGCCTCTCTGGTACTGTTTTTAACTGGTTTTATTCCTATCTCACAGATCGCCGGTTTTTCGTAAGTTTGGATACATGTTCCTCTAGAACCCATGAAATGAAGTGTGGGGTGCCCCAAGGTTCAATTTTAGGTCCAATACTTTTTAATCTCTATATGCTTCCCCTTGGGGACATCATCAGGAGACACGGCATCAATTTTCACAGCTATGCTGACGATACACAGCTCTACATTGCTGTGTCCCCTGATGACACAGGGCCTATTGATACCCTTTTAAATTGTATTTTAGATATAAAGTCATGGATGGCAGAGAACTTCCTACAGCTCAACCAGGACAAAACAGAGGTTTTAGTTATTGGCCCTGAAGGCAAGAGAGAGAAACTTTTACCAAAATTAAAGGATTTTAAACCCGCAAAATGTGTCAAAAATCTGGGCGTCCTTTTCGACTCTGAGCTTGATTTTATTCCACATATTAGAAGTATAACAAAGATAGGATTTTATCATCTTAAGAACATAGCCAGAGTGCGCCCGTTTCTCTCTCTGGCCAGCACAGAGGTGCTAATGCATGCTTTTATCTCTAGTCGTTTAGATTATTGTAATGCCCTGCTTTCTGGTCTCCCCAAAAAGAGTATTTCACACCTTCAGTTACTCCAGAACTCAGCTGCACGTGTTCTGACGAGGACCAGAAAGCGGGCTCATATTACACCAGTTTTAAAATCACTGCATTGGCTCCCTGTGCGTTTCAGGATCGATTTTAAGGTTCTTTTATTAGTTTTTAAGTGTCTTAACGGCCTTGGGCCTTCTTATCTGTCTGACCTGCTTTTACCCTACCAGCCCTCGCGCACCCTGAGGTCCTCCGGTACCGGTCTTTTAACTGTTCCCAACGTTAGAACAAAAACCCATGGTGAATCTTCATTTTATTATTATGGCCCACGTCTATGGAACAGCCTGCCGGAGAACCTCAGGGCTGCTGAGACTATTGATGTTTTTAAACGCAGGCTCAAGACCCACCTTTTTAATCTGGCTTTTATCTGATTCTATTTCCACTCTTTTCTGCTGCTTCTATTGTTTTTACTGCTTTTAGTTGCTTATTAATAATTTCTTTTTTTTACTTTTTAATACATATTTATGTTGCCTGCATTGTTTTATTGTTTTAATTTTATTGTTTTTAATTTATTATCATTTATTACACTTCATTTTTATATGTTTATATATATATATATATAATTTATTTACTTATTTCTTCTCTATTCCGTTTAGTATCGACTGTATTTTACTCTGTTATCTTTTAGTTTTTAGCTCCAGTGTTTTCCTCATGGGGGCCCTCCACACCGGGAGCTGTATCTGGCCTGCCTGTGGGGGGTGCCGTCCTAGGGGTTGTCCTGGCCTGGATGGTTGGGGGCCCTGCTCCAGGGCCTTATGGCCGTGGTGTGGGCTCCTATCTGTCTGGGTCGGGGTGGTCTCTGTGGTGGTGCCCCCTGTAGTCGTGGGCTGGGACGCCTCCCGGTGTGGATGGCTCCCAAAGAATGAATGGTGTTTCCTCATCTGGTCCCTCAGTGCTCAGCCATATTTTATTCTATCTTTGGGTTGGGTTGGGGTGGGCTGGGGTGTGGTGGGGTGTATGCCTGGAGTGTATGCATGTGTGAAATATGTTGTACTTGTGTGTGTGTGCGTGTGTGGGTGAGTATGAGGGGGTGGGGGATTAGGGTTGTATGTATTTTAATGTAAAGCACTTTGTGTTGCATTTGTTTTATGTATGAAAGGTGCTATATAAATAAAATTTGATTTGATTTGATTTGATCAGATAATAAGCTTTCAGGGGATAAACACACTGAATAGGTGGTTGCTAAAATTGATATCATCAGTCTGTGACCCTGTGTGTATATGCCAAAGTTCAAAATCAAGTTTATTTAGAGCCCTTAATCACTGCAATCTCAAAGGGCTTTACAAACCCACAATAGAGAAAACCAAATGACACCCCATGACCTGAACCCTCGTAGCAGGCATGAAGGAAAAATATAAATATTTCTCTGAAAGCCCTGTGATGGACTGGCATCCTGTCCAGGGTGTTTCCTTGCCTTCGCCCTATGAGCGCTCGGATTGGCTCCAGCACCCCCCCGCGACCCTAGTGAGGATAAGCGGTTTAGAAGATGAATGAATGAATGAATTTCTCTGAAAAAAATCCAAAAACCAAAAGGAAGAAGTATTGGTAAAGCACAGCTTTTCATGCTGGCCAGGAGTGCAATGGATGCCGAGGTGACAATTATTCGCTTACTCGGGACTCAAATACAGTCAATTAAATGAAATTAAATCAAACAAATCTAATAAGGAAACAAATACAGTCAATTAAATGAAATTAAATCAAACAAATCTAATAAGGAACAGATTTAGCAGAAGAAAAAAAAAGAACATCAAATAAGCAGACAAAGCGGGAAACACAGAACAAGCAGCAGGAGCGGCACCAGGCTTTGGCGCAGGCAGACAGCACAGCAGTGGCATGCAGATGACGATCAGCCACCGGGACGCAGCGACAGCCAGGACCAGGGAGAAGAGCGGGACCGTCCTGGGAAGGGGTGAACCCCGAAATGCCCCCTTCCTGAAACTAGCTTGTTGATGATGTTCTAGAGGTTTTGGGGTGTATACCACCTGTTGTGGGTGTGCACTGCATGGTGTGCACTGAGCCTGGTAGTGGCTGTCAAGGTGGCCATAGTGCACATAACAACAAAAACAATGGTGGACAGCAGGAAGAAGAGTTGCAGTACTCGAGATTGGGACTGAGACTGCTTTAGGGAGATAATTATTAAGTATTTTAAGCTGGCTGATGCTCCACTGTTGCTATGTTTCATTATTCAGCTGTTGATTCAATAGGGAACTCTGCTCATCAGGATCAAGTAAATGAATCCTTGAACGAGCCATGTGTTGCTGAAATAATGCACATTGGGACTGAGAGAAATATTTTCCAGGAAAAGCTGCTGCCTGAATACATTACAATGATGTTGAAATGACATTATTAAATGCGGGAATATTTTTGATATTTGTCTGATTTCACTATTCATCTCTGAGTGAAGGTTAAACTACATTGTGATATAACGGTTTTGAATTTTATACCTTATTCAGCGCACAGATGCAGTTTGTAGATTATAGAGATTCATGGTCTTGTGTTGAACATGCATTCTTTCAGTCTCGGTCTTGACTCAGACTCAGCCAGCCAGCCCTTCACGTGGTCTTGGTCTCATCTTTGTCTCGACTTGGGCGGCATGAAACAGAACACTAGCAGTAAGAAAAGAAAGGATAGCAAAAATAAATGAGCTGCAGTCAAGGCCAATTCAATAACATGGGTGAACATCAGTTTACTTTTTGAGAGCAGATTGCTAGTATTTGCTGTTTGCTTCTTCACTGTCTGTGTGTGCAGCAGCGGATTTGCCAAAATCCACATAAAAAAATAAATAAATGTGTTCAAGTAATTTTAACGGCATACAATACACGATTTTACTTTTTGAAGCGTTTTTTTAATTGACCACACTCTGTCACCGCTCTGTTGGACTGGCAGGCTATAAAAATACCCCTGCCTGGCTTGTCTCCCTCCGTCTGCCTTCTCTCTGTGTTTGCTGTCCTCTGGACACTTTGGTAAACCTTTTCATGTGAATCTGTGTGGGAGCTGTGCTACGGTACATTCAAGACTTAAAACACTGTTATTTTTGTTCTAATCAAGTTTTGTTCAAAAAGTCTTTTTTTTTTTTGTTTGTGTGTTTGCCACTGGAAATTTAGCCTGTAAGAGTCATGCTGAGCTGGTGTGTTTCCTGTTGGACTGGTGAGGAAATTGAAGGGCTACTGACATGACATCAATCCCCGTTGTGAAATTTATTGTCTTGGATAACATTTTCGTCAAGCTCACATGACACGAGAGCGTCTCTTTCACCCAACTCATCCCTGTGGAGGCGTGGCATTCACACTGTTGGTGGGAAGGTGCAAGGAGATGGCGACAATATTAATATTTTCACAAAGCAAAAGAACACATAGCATGTGTAAAACTGCAGATAGCAAGTCTTTAAAAACAAATGAAAGCAGATGAAAACTTGGAGGAAGTGAGTAATCTACTCTATATATGTGTGTGTGTCTGTGTGTCATGTGTACAAACACAATATGTTTTACCTTTTTTAACATGCATGAGATGAAAAAACTTTATAGCAGATCTGCCCCCCATAAGACAAAATGTCTGCATTTTCAACTGCTTGTTCTCAAAAAATTTCCCTCAAATGAGAAAGTGGCATTATTTCCACAGTTACTGTAATAGTGTGTGTGATTTTATTGCTTGTGTTAATTACAGGCTCTCACACACTGCCCCAGAGACCAGTCAAAATTGTTGCAATTCCTTGCTCACCGATACAGGTTAAAAGTCACGGATTACTTTGATGCCCCTTTAAATGAAAATTAATATTGATTGGGAAGGGAAGTATTTTACAACAATAATTCATGTAGTATTTGAGGCAGCAGCAGTATGGTCTTCACCCAGCTCAACTGCCCCTGAGCGAGACTGTGACGCAGTGTTGTTGTTGAATCTGTACTCTGACCTTCCTTGCGGGGAGAAAGCATAAATAGATTTTCCTTAGGGGAGTCAATAAATGACACTTCTTTTTTTAAATAATTGCCTGTTTAATAATTGCCTATAATTGTATACTTAGTAGCTCAGCAGCTCAAAGCAATACGAGCTGTGCTGAAATGTCTTTTATGAGTGAAACTACATCTGCTCATTTCTAAACCCTACCTAGGTTAACATCAAAGCCTTCCTCTCGCTTTTGTACAATATAATGAGGAGCCCGGCCACTTTGTACGGTGGGAAAGTATTCAAAGACACCATATGCAAAGGAGAATTGAAACAGAGGAAGACCTGGTGAGAATCATCCTCACTGTAGATCGACAGGGATAGAATGGGCAATTATGGCAACCCTGTCGATGTCAGACGCAGGGTGAGGCTGCCCTTGAGGCTTTTTCACAGATCAGGTTTTTGACATGAAGACGATGTTGACTTTCAAAATAAGGGTTACTGCTAGTGTTGGTTAAGGTTAGCATTAAGGTTAAGCCAGGCAAGTACAACAGTTTGGTTAAGGTTAGACTAATGATAAAGTTATGGTAGGTAACTGTAAAAGTCCATTTGAGGGGCAACATCAGAATCTTATCTGGGATCAGCATTGACAGCCAACTTCACCCAGTAGCTCATGTTTTATCAATTGCATAACAAAAGCGATCTAGATCCATATATTAATCAAGGTGGTGTTAATAAATTGATGAACTTGATAACCTTGTTTAATAGTTTTAATATTAATCTAAAATTGACCATGGGTTACAGTCATGAAAAGGCTGTAAAAAAAAAAAAAAAGGCTGAAAAGGTTATTTGGACACGTGGATCATGAAAAAAAAAAAAAGTGCTGTGGTGCATCCAAGTCTATATTACAAAAAGAAATTAGGAAGTAACTTTTTATTGGCAACTATCCCAAACCAATTTTGAGTGGTCCTCCCAAAAGTCTTAGACTTAGAAGAGTATGCCAAATGACAGAATATTTTATGGAGATAGTGAACGATATGAAAAATAGATTTGTCCAAAGAGGATATCTGTCTGACTTGGTTAATAGGGCTTTTGAGTTTGTCCTTAAAAAACCTTGCATGGAATTACTGAAAAAAGAAAATAAGAAAATGTTCACTCACCTGTATTACTACTCTTCCTGTTGACATGTTTATTTTGTACCATGTCTTTCTTTGGTGACATAGTTTTGTAACTTTGTCATCATTTGCATGTTTTTTTGTAGATAAACAGATTAGGAACTTGAGAGAACAACTGGTTTGTGCTTACTTTGCTTACGAAACAAACTCAAACATCCTGCCCAACTGTTACATCTCTTTCTGAATGGCAAATATCACTGTGGTATGTGTGTGTGTGTGTGTGTGTGTGTGTGTGTGTGTGTGTGTGTGTGTGTGTAGTCAGTACAAAGGTAGATAAAAGGCTTTTTAAAAAAATCCAAGGGATAACATATAAAAGTAAAAACACTTATTTCTAATACGGTCCCAAAATGTAGACAGACCCAAAAGAGGTTATTTGTGTAGGTGTGATGTACTCGACAAGCCTATTAATGCACAGCTACAAAATGTTCCATGTAAGACGTTGAAGCTTTTGTACCAGTCACTGTACATCTGAACACAGATTGGATAAATTAGCTCTGCAGTCCAGAGGAGGCACCTGCTTGTCTTTGTAGCTGTGAAAAAAGTCATTCCATCAGTGGCTTAACATGTATTCCAGCTTCATACTATAGCCAGCTTATTGCTGGCAGGCAACATTGAACTCAGCGTCCAACTGGAAGAGCCCTGCAACCCACCACGAGCCCTTTTCAAAAAAACACCCTCTCCTCGCCAGCTCATCAGCTGACAGCAAAATGCAGGAATGATGGTGCCCCAAATACAACAATTTTGGCTAAAACATGCTCATAAATGTCCAAAGCTGATCCCCTGACACACTAGCTTTAGCCAACCAGTTGATCAACACTCTAGGCAGCATATACATTTGTGCATTTTTTAAATTTTCCATGGACTATTAGCCCTCTCTCAGGCCTCCTCTAGCTTAGGTCTGCCTCAAATGAGTCAGGGTGTTCTTTTTGCTCCCATGGGTGTGACTGAAAAAAAGCATCATGCATTGAGTTTATTGCAGTCTTTATCCACTGACCCCGACTTATCTAGAGACATTTCCATTGGAGAATTCTTAGTGGCTTTTGGCATCTGTAGAGATGTCATTTGTTCTGTCTAGGCCTAGTGTAGGCGTGACTTGGATAACTACATGGCTTTCATCTGTGACTTGAATTTAAAATATGGGAGAAATGTCTTCTACCAAAACCACAAGGCTATGCAATTAAAGCTGCCTTTTACGTCACACCAGGCTGGTCTGGTTTGCTGCGGGCACAAAACTTTTGGTCATGGTGACTGGGGGGACACCCAGCTTATAGCTATTCATACTGCTGTGGCCAAGACCATTTGGCTGCCCTCTGCCCTAATGCTGCTTTCTGTGCTCCGGCCACTTTGGCTGTTCCCAAAAGTCAAAGTCACTTTGGCTGCTGTCTCAACACCAGCTGTATAGCGTATGTTTGAGCTTTAAGAGGTCTGGCAATCACCACTTATGGTTGATTTCTCAAATGGCAGAAAATGGCATTGATATAAAGGAACAGTGGTCACAAGCTGCAGCTCACTGTTATGGCTAGATGGACATTTAACAGGAAAAATGGATGTTGCTTCACAATTTTGGTGCTGTATTTATGGCAATGCCACCGGTGAACCATTTGTATCCAAGTCCCACACACAAAATAAACACATAATTTGGTGTGAGGAACACAGGACATGTTCCTTTTAGCACCAAAAAACTAGGGTCTCACAAGTCATCACTCATTTCTCCCACATTCAAATGAGTTTAAGTTGGGATAAAGCCAAAGAATGACTTCAATCCGATGTCTGCTGCCAGCTGTTAGATAATGAAATTGCATTCATGAAAATAAAAAGTGCAAGATGGACCGCGTAGCTCTGAGAAAAAAAAAAAAAACATATACAATATCAAGTAAATGTAATATGTGCTTGTGAACTAGGGCAAACCAGGGTATTACATATAAATATATATATGTCTGGTGTTGTCATAAAACTGAGATGGTTGAATATGTTAATGGTGTGAAATATGTAACTCAAGGCAAATCAAAACTTGCGTCTCTGTATCCTTGTTTCCTATACTTGTCAAATATTTCCCTTCACCTCCTGACAGCTGACCAAGGAAAAGATTTGAAAGTAGGTCTGACACTCGTCTCTGACATTTCAAACTGGACTGCCTTTTCAAACGGGGACAAACTGCATAAGCAAAGAGGATATGGGATGTACTGGATACTTTTAGTATGCTGGACAGTAGCGTCCCTAGTGCAGAATAAATCCCCATTATCTCTACAGCTGTAAATTTCTTTGGTTGTCTCTTGCATATTGTTAACACTATGAATTTATCCATGGCTGCATCTGTACTCTAAATTTTCCAGTCAATTATTCGTTGACAGACAGAACATTTTCACATTTGACTTTGCCCCTTACTTCACCTGAAAAAGGTGTTAAGGTGCTGGAGAGGTGAGGTTTTTATTGGCAGTTTTCCTTTCTGGCATTAGTCCTGGAACTAATTGGACTAAATAAATACACTGTGGACTAATTTGATTCAATTGTGTTCAGTGTCTGTCAATATGTCTGCCCTTCAATTGCTTCCCTGACTAAATTCATCTTGTTAGCATGGTGTCTGTCTTTCCCCTTAGGTCAACTGGCTGATGGAGAGAGACAGGAAAGGTGTGTTTTTAAAATGCAATGAAATGAGGTGGAATAAGGCATTCCGCACACGGAGAGGCCGAGATGGAGACACACTCAGTCTCTCTTATAGACAAAATCAGACAAATACACACCCAGGCTTTCTTTTGCTTACACACACACGGCAGCGCATACATACACACAAATGCACACACCTTTCGAATGCGAATGAAACTCACACTCGCTCTCACATAGATGCACGCATGGACATGCAAATACACACACACACACACAGACACACACACACACACACACACACAGAGTCATGCAGAAATTGATTCCAATTAGCAGGCCCCTGGTCTCTCTCCTCCCCTCATCAGTGCAGGATTGAGAGCCTCATCATTAAGAGAGCATGCTTAATGACGGCAGGCCTAACCCTCTCTAACGCAGGCTGTCTTTGATATTCTAGAGGTAATCCTATACACTCTACCTCCTCTCTGACTCACCCCCACCCCCCCCAACCCCACCCCAACACACTTTTCTTTTGCTTCCCATTGTTTCATTCCTTCGACATCTTTCCTTATTTCCTTGTGTCTTCGTCGCGTTGTTCTTGTGCTTTGTCTTATTTTGTCTGATACACAGTCCTGACGTTAGTTCACTGCTGATAAAAACATTATACCATGCGACAGTTTCAGGCTGAGTTATTTCAAAGTGAGGGGCCCACTTATTGCAATGGTCTAAAGTAGCTTTCCTCTGCACAATAAATTGTTCTTTTTGTTTTCTATTAATTTAATTTTTCTGTTTTTCTATGTGCTATTTAATAAAAATTCACTCTTTTATAGCCTTCACTGGCACCTTTTTTTTCTTTCTGATTCCCTCTTTCTCACCTGGCTTAGTATGCAGGCAGGTTTGTTTGTTTCCCTCATCTTGACTTTCTGACTTTGCTCCATTGGAGGATATGATTCTTTCTTTCTTTCTTTCTTGCTCTCTTTCCTTTCTCTCATGCTGTTCTTGTCATCCCCTTCTCCTGAACACCTCACAATACCTTTCCTGTGTCCCCCTTTCATCTTCCAAGAAATATAAAATGGAGCAAAATATATTGCTCAAGTGTAACTTCAGCAAAATGAGTCTTCTCTTGCACAATAATCACTGTGGGATTCTACATCTTTCAAAATCTATAACTGAACAGTATGATAGGTCATTATTGTCCAAGATTTTGAAAATGTGTCTTATTAACTCACACATGTAGTATTCAAGTCCAGGACTTCTTTGTGATACAGAGGAGAAGACACTTTACTTCCTCAACGAGGTAGCAGCTTGTTTTTATACTGTATGCTACATTAAAAGCGTAAGTGTGTTCAAGTTCCTCCCGCCTGCTCACAGTGTGCAGCATGCAAACACACCAAAGGAAACGCGCTTTGCCTACCCAGCATTTTGTTCCTATGTATTCCTAATACTGAACTGCTTTTGTGAAGTTATTAGAGGTTATTGAGCACACTGTACGGTTTCCATTGTCTGCCAAATTTACCCTATTCAAGGCTACGGAAATGTTTTGAAGGAAATCCAATTAATAAATGACAGCTGTCAACAGTCTTTGTTGTTATTTTTGTTTAATTTATGCCTTTTTAGGGGAGCACCTCAGTGGCTCACTGGATAAGAGCACATACCATGTGGTAAGGCTGAGTCCTGATCACAGCATCCTGGGTTCAAATCCAACCTCAGGCCTTTTGCTGCATGCCATCCCCTCTTTCTCCCCTGTCTTTGCTGTCTCTCTCAACTGTGACTGTCAAATAAAGCAGAAATGCCAAAATATTAGACCTTTTTAAAAGTATGTCAGTCCCTCAGCAGAGCGGCTGCAGGCTCACAGCTTGAAAATCAACTCAGACACGGACAGGTGACTCGGGCTCAGGTACAGGTCATGCGGACTTGGATGCGTCAGTGACTCGGGCTCATCTTGAACACTGAGGACTTGAACTCCATGTCTACTGACTTGACCACAACACTGACTCATATCAACAGAGCTGTGGACACAATCTGGGAGGCAAAGTCCAGACCAACTGTCTGGCTGTACATTAAGGACCCTATTATGATCACTATGATTTAAAAATATAAGTTTAAGTGTAAAAATTATCCATGCAAATTAAAGTACAGACAGTTAAAAAGAATCCACCAAAAGTTACTCCAAATATCCACTCTACAGGAGTGCAGTAATTTGTGTAGTAATATTGTGGGGTTGTCCACCTACATTTATTTCATACCTCCAGCCAAGTTGTGTCATTTTCTTCTTACAGTCTATATAGTGTATCTGTTTTAATAGAAGACTAGTCTAGATCAGTGCCAATCTGTCTCTCTTACTCTTTGGTTAAAACAACAGTGGGGGGGCATGTGATTATGTGAGAGATTATGTGTGGTAGAGAGAGATGGAGAGTGTTAGTTTTAGTGGGGAGAAGAGACCACAGTACTTTAATTGGCAGCCTTAAGCTTCCTCTCCACAAAGCTCAACTTTCTGGGTCTCTAAGTCTGACATCTCCAATATAGAACAAAGGGACTTTGCCTTTATGCTCTCACAGATTACATAGCCGCTGTTGTTATCTCCTTTTTCTAAACTTTTTCTTTGTTTCCTCTGAGGGCCTTTCCAAACCTTTGTAATGGAGGCGCAGTAGAGAGGATGTATACACATACCCTTTACAGCACACACAGAATGATGCAACAACCCCAAAACACCCACATAACCAAGCGCCCATGTACAAAATACAGAGGCACACTAATGGCACAACATTCTCTTTTGGTGGTCAAGTGGGTTTACTAATTGAACCTGCAGGATAGCCTCTACGTGCATTATACACTGTGAACATATGAACAAAATTAAGTGAACTGATTGTTTTTTGATTTTTTTTTTTTTTTTTTTTTTTTTTTTTTTTAACCCTGTTATCCTAAAACTCTTTTATGTGTGATTTGGAGACTGATGGACTCTGGATGTGTTTACTTGTCCATCCAACACAGGATGCCATGAACTTGCAGGTTTTAATGAGAGGTGAGTTCAAAGCAGGTGCTTAGATAGATGTTGGAAAGGATGAGGGAGGGGTAGAGAGGCAGAGAAGGAGATGACATGCTGGCGACCTACAGTATGAGGGATTTTTGAGAGAGAGAGAAAGAGAGAGAGAGAGAGAGAGAGAGAGAGAGAGAGAGAGAGAGAGAGAGAGAGATGGTGTAAGAGCAAGTAAGAATTGTGAAGTTTCATTCCAAAATGAAATAACTACCATTTGAAGAATGTAACACATATTATGACAAAAATGATCAATATATCATGATAGAAATGCCTGAATATGATAGAGGTTAAGCAATAATTAACAAGGTTTTAATATTATTATTTTTGTTGTTAACCATGAGAAATACACATCCAGTGACAATATCTATATTTTTATGTGAATATACAGAACAGAGATTTGAAGTGAAATTCTACAAGTATTCTAAAATATATGCAGCCTGTTTGTGGGACTCTTTGATCACTGTATAAGACCCATGGCTAGGGCCAAGTTTGATGTTCAAATGTGCATAAGCGATTTAGGGAAATTTTAGGAAAATGAGGGCATTTGTCAAAAGGCCTTCATTTCAGATTTGTTTGCTTTCAGGATCGCAGTCTCTGTGTGCTTAAGATCTCTGGTGGCCTTTATAATATGTACTTACTGCTGCTGCTTGTCTGAAAGCAGCAGCATTTGCGTTATGTACTCAGTTTGAATGAACAGTTACTCACATGTCACAGATTCATGCTGGATTGCATGTAGCCACAAGCTAGGCTGCACACGTGTCTCTTAATCTTTCCAGAGCTGCAGAGCGCCTCAGCATGACGCAAAAATCTATAGTACTGTTTTCAATTGTTTACAAATGCTATACAGCTTGCTGGACCTGAGAAATTGGCACAGCTATTTGGCAGGCATTCATACAGAAGGCCAAATGCAGATGTTAAAACAATTATGTGCTATGTACAAACACTACCAACACCACATTTAAATGTATGAAGTGGCCAATGATCAATAACATACTCTGGATGGATAACCTAAATATAGACTGCCCAGTACAGCTGAGACCAGCAGAAAAGATGGAAACATCAGCAATGGCTTCATAACAGTAGTTGTATGTCCATGAATGCAGTTTTATGCGAATTTTGAAGTATTGCATAAGAATGGGTTGATGGAAACAGCAAGAATGAAAATAACTTCCTATTTTTTTGCAAAAACGTTTTTACACTCTTTTGAGGTTGTTTAGCTTTTGTCAGAAAAAAAAGTCAATGCACTAAATGAGTGATGAAAAAACTTTATGTGTGCAACGATGACATAGCAAGAAGCTGCGGAGCGATTCCTCTGTCAGACAATGAACTCGACAGCGGAGGAGAAATATTGAACTGTGAACTGCGTTGAGCAAGTGTGGTCTTATGTGTCACATAACAGTAATCACTAGCCTATTAATTTCTCACAGGACTATGAAAGAGTTCTCGTAATATGGACTGCCGATGTGTAATGCAAACATCATTTGACTGTATGAGGTAGGAAGTGATTTTGGGCTCTAAAGAAATCTGATCTTGAATTAGAAAAGGTTGATGGAAATGGCAAAATTTGAAGAAAAAGAAAAGAAAAATATTCACATAACATAGGTGATGGGGATCCGCATTAATTAGTATTTTCTTTAATCGACTTTTCGAAATGTGCTACACATATTTTGGATGGAAATCCAGCTAATAAACTGTCTATTATTTATTATATTAACTAAATGAATTAACTGTTAAAAGATAAAAATAAATGTTTAATTACTTCATAGCACATAATTAAATAAGACTTGACTGCTGCTAAATAATAAATTTGTTATGAGGTGGTGCCATATCTTTAAATGATGTAACATCAAGGTGTGAACATGGACTGAGAGATTTTAAAGCTTTGAAAGTATTCAGATGTGGATTACACCAAAAAGGGGCACAAGTCAATGAAATGAAGACATTATAGTTTTTGTCTATTAGGACTTATATGGAAATTCATCACTGGAACGTCTGTTGGACTCATTTGAATTGGGTGAGAGCTTTTCTGTCTCCCAGTCTGTTTTTCACAAAGGCATGCCCCCTACCGAATTATAGTCAAAATTTGGTTCTGCGATTGTGCCCTGTGTGACAGATGACAATTAAGGCCCATTCACGTTTTTCACCCGTGTGATTTCCTCAAATTTCTAATATTAGAATGGACAGGTTTGTGTCATGCTGTGCTTTTATAATGACAGAAAATGACTGCCTGTTACATTTAAAATGCTTCAAGATGTGATGGTGGACACCGCAGGCACACATGCAAACAGACACACATTCTGAGGTACACACGCGCGCACACACACACACATACACACACACACACACACACACACACACACACACACACACACACACACACACACAATTATGCAGAGTACCGGTTCCACTTGACCTGTCATTGTGCTCTTTTCCATTCTTTCCAACCATTGTTCAATCGAACACTGCTCTATAATTTCCCCCTCTTTTGAAACATCATATAATTAGGCCCAATTATCGTTAATAAGTTTGGAGAAAAAGCCTTTGTTACCAAGGTCAATATGGTCTGACAAAGCTTTAAAATTGCCCTGCCCTCATCTTACTCTCTGCACCATCCAGTTAATTATGTCCAACATACGCATGTACACACACTTTCTCACTCACACGCACACACACACACACACAAACAGACACCAAAAACAGTGGGCATTTTGACTGACTTTGATCTTGTTATACTCTCTGATGGCTGATAAATTTAAACAAAGTGGCTCTTTGGACTACACAGCCATGGCAATGAATTATCAACAAAAAAGAGCCTTTGTCAGTGAATACTCTGAGAGGGTCAAATTAAGCGTAAGAAGCAGCTACACAAGTGAGAACTTGTCTTCAAGTCACAGGGATTCATTTGAGATTCACTGCTAATAAACTGATTTTTCTGATGTTCGGCGATGAATGTGGTGTGAAATTGACTTTCTTTCATGTTTCGCTCAATCAAGTTGCGCTTGAAAAATAAATGGTAAAAATGTGTTTACCCGGGTGAAGTTGGAGATTTAAAGACCCAATCAATGAAACACACATCCATGGTGGTGGCTTTTTATGCTTTGTAAGACCTGAATAACAAACTATGAATGATAAGAATTCAAAGCTTTGCCATTCCTTTGCAAAGGATTGACCCAAAAGACTGTGACTGAGATAAATAGTCCATTTGAGACCAAATATGTGTCAACCAAAGAGCTAGATGAGCACTGGGCAACATGGCCTGAATAAATGTGATAACCGTCAGTGTGTATAAAAAAAAAAAAAAAAAAAAAAAAAAGGTTTGTTGAAGTTTGTATGAATTTGAAAGGTTTAGTTCTTAATTACATGGTCAAGGTACAGCTCTGTCACACACTGCCCACAGTCATCTACATGAGGGATCAAGGTGGAAATAACAAATCAAATCACCATCAAATCTTTCTTTACTCTGATACCTCTCTCTTAACATAAAGGGATGGTAAACTAAAATGCAAAGGTCTATATTTTCACTTTGCTGGACTGTTGGTTGGTGTTACCGGTTAAAATCCTTGCCCTATAAGGGGAA